>NC_133296.1:6852999-7123950 GCF_005239225.2 Populus alba | reverse complement strand
TTTTAGATTAACATTAGTGTTTAGTCTAGTTTTCATATACCTTAACTAATTCTATAAATCCTGAAGTTAACGATCATGTAAATATTTAATATTCTTGAGATTTGTGATATTTGAACTAGTAACTTTCAAGGAGTAAACTCGAGACTGACTAGTTAAGTTACATCTCTCACGGTTAAAAAAATAGATATTTTACTACTTAAAGTGGCACACACTATGCACGGGCTCACTTTTTATACTTATAAAAAATTTAGGTCCTAATTCCAGTAGGACCTAAGACTATTTCAGTCTTGTTTGGCCATGACTCAAGGCTATTTGGATGTTGAACCCGGTTAGACCCAAGACTATTTTGGATCCTGCAACCTATAGGACTTAAGGTTATTTTAGATCCTGCACCAGGCAGGACCAAGGCTATTTTATATCCTGCACAGGGCAGGACCCAGGGCAGGACCCAAGGCTACTTTGATTTTGCACATGGTCGAACCCAAGGCTATATTTGAGTCCTGTAGGCTACAGGACCCAAGGCTATGTTGGGTTCCGCAGCCTTTAGGACCCGAGGCTACTTTGGGTCTTGCATTGGACCCGAGGCTATTTTGAGTCCTGTACGACTCGGACCTAATGCTATTTAGGTCTTGCATAAGCCCGACCCAAAGCTATTTTGGGTCCTGCACTTGGCCGAACCAAATGCTATTTTAGGTCATGCCCTGACTCGACCCAAGGCTAATCTGGGTCCAACAGAGGCCAGGACCCAAGGCTATTTGGGGTCTCGCACCGGGCCGAACCAGTGCTATTTTGGGTTCTGCCTAGCCAGAACGAAGGTTATTTTGGGTCATGACCAGCTCGGATCCAAGGCTATTAAGGTCCTAACCCAGCCAGGACTCAAGCCTATTTTGGGTTCTGCATAATGTTGGATCCAATATAGATTTTATAATATTAATAATAATATTTAACTTGTCTATCCAAGTTCTTATATTTTTTTTATTAATTTTTTTTTTAAAAATGTATGGCTTTTCTTCGATGTAATAATATATTTTTTTAATTTACTAATGATAATAATAATAATTCAAATAATAATATTTTTTTAGTAATACTTTGAATTATAATAAAAATAATAATACTATAACATGTTTTAAATCAAGAAATAAAGGTTGAAATTGATCATAAATAATAAAATCAACTAGGTTTGAAGAATATTAATCGATTAAAGGAACTAGACTGTAAGAGTTTAAATTTACACGAAATGACTAATATGTTCAATTCTACTCTAATTGAGAATTCTTTGTAGATAAAACTAATCAAGTCATTTAGCTTTAGTTAGAAATTCATATGATTATTAGTAAATAAAAAATTTAGTTTGTATTAGGATTCAATATAGCTACTTATCTTATATAGATTACATTTATTTTTTAATATTATGATTAAATTAAAATATTTTAATCTCTATATATATGATAAAGAGCTATATTGAATCTTAATACTATATAAACAAGCTCTTTGAGATTCCTAACTAAGCTATATTGAATCCTAATACTATATAACTAATCTCTATGGTTTGGTAAAATCAAATTCAATTTTTTAATTTTTTTTATTGAATCCGTTGTGGCTAATTTAATGAGTTATTAGTGAAATTTGTAATGAAAATTTTTTTTGACAAAAACAATTTTAAATTTTGTTGATTTTGCTTCTAATTGAATCTTTTTGTGATGAATTCAATGAGTTATTGGTTAAATTTATAATAGAAAAGTAAAATTAAAAGAAAGAGAAATTTGCATGTATAATTCTTGATTTATTATTTTGAACACATGTATTAACTTTTTTAGTTTACAATTAATTTTGTTATCAATAACAAATAAAAAGAAAAGCATTAACATCATCCATAGTTTTTTCTTGCATTGAACAATAAAAAAAAATGCTCCATCTCACAACATAGCGCAAGTAGTTAGACTAATACACACACACACACAAGAAATATAGGGCATGGAAAAAAATACTATAGCACTAGACACAAATTACTATTAATTGTAATAGTGAATAGATGATTTTTGTCTTCATGAAATTAGCCTAGAAGACTAAATTCGGGGGAAAAAATGATTTTTTACACGTTCTCCATTTGTTATTTTTGTTTTGATTAGGGGTACAATGATTTTAGTTTTTCTTTTTCAAATAGTAAAATACTTTTACTACCCTTAAAAAAGTAAACAAATCAGATAATTAGTCTCCAGGTTTTTTTTTTTTTTTAAGATTTTACATTTTCTAGCATAATGAATTTTCTAAGATAACCTTAGTTTCAAATTTTAATTAAGCTTTCTTTGGGGGCATTTTCATATTTTAAATATATATAGTATCTCATAATAATTAAAAAATATTATAAAAAAAGTCAGACATGTGAGAGAAGCCACATCATTCCGGTGGAGTAAGCTCGGTCATATGAAGGTTAAAAGTCTGCTTTTGTCATGTCATTCAATTATTTATCCTCTAATTTAGTCCTCAGGTTTCATCTTTTATTTTTTATGAAATTTATTTCTCTTTTCAATTTAGCCCTTCAATCCAAAATTATCCATTCTTTATTTTTTTTTCAAGTTTGGTCCTCAATTTTTTAATTGATATTTTTTCTTTTGAACTGTTTTTTTGCGATTGATTTTTTTTTTAATTTTATCATTTGACAATTGATTTATTAACATTTGGGTTTCATAGTTTTTCCATGTTTGGTGTTTTTAGTCAAATGGTTGGGTCACAAGTTCAAATCGTTTTTTTTTTTTTTACATATTTTCTTTTTCGATCTCATTACTTGATGTTGATTTTGATTTTTATTAGAGTAGGCTTTATGGTTTTCTTTGTCTTTTTATAAGAATATCTCGATCTCATGAAATAACTTATGAGTTTGACAGGTTAATCTAAGTGAGCTCACATATTTTTTTTTTTTACTTTTAATTATTATTTTTTCTTTTGGATTCTTTTGTATGATTGATTTTTTTTTTCTTCAATATTTGATATGTTAGGAATTGGTCTTCATTGTTTTTCCATGTTTAGTGTTTCCGGTCAAATTGTCTGAGACATAGGTTTTATAGGTTAATACGGGTCAACATTGTTGTTTTTTTTTTTTTCATGATTCAACATTTATTTTTTATAATTTGATATTATTTTTTATCTTTCTTTAAAACACATTTGTGTTGACTAAACCTTAAATGTTTTCTTAGTTTTTTTTATTCGACATGCAGCAGAATGTGGGTCGCGTTTAGAGAATGAGACTGTGCTTGAAGAAAAGTACTCAATTCCAAATTTATAATTGTTGGATATTTTTTTAAATTCTACCATAACCAACAACTATGTGATGCGACCTGCTTACTGATTAGTACTTAAAAGTGCATGTTTATCAAGGTTTTTATATCATCATTTTGCACTTGAAGTATCAATAACTCCTTAACTAAAGCATGTTTTATAATAACAAGTTTGATACTATAAGATACCTTAATTTATGGTAAATGTTCATCTTAAATGCAGGCCTATCACATAAATAAAAGGATTGATTGATGAGTTTAAGTATTGAAAGTGAAAGGACAAAGAGATGGCCAAACTTAGAAAAGGGATGCCGGTGCAGTCCAAACCAGAACATTGCTCGGTAATTGGATCATATCTGGAGCTCTAGATCTCGGATTTAGGTCCATTTTATATGAATGGAAAGGTAAGACAAAGGCCTACAACTTTCTTGGGAGCCCAAGATTTAAAAAGACCGTTTTGAAGTCCAAACTGAAGGAACAACGAAGAAGTCCGAAGCTGTCCTGCAGCCCAGACACTATTTAGTGTTCAACCCATATCTTGAGTTCTAGAAGTCCAAATGACCTCATCTTTTTTTTGTTGGAAAGCTGAGACAATTTCCTAGAACATACTGAGGATTCTGGGCAAATTATGATGTTATCAATGACGTCTTGTTCAGACAAGAAGATAAGGATTGTCACAAAGTCAAGATGTGGCCACCCACTCATCAATTAATTAACAAATCAATAGTTCCAAATTTTGGCCTATAAAAGGAGGCACTTACCATGTATTGAGGCATCTTGGTTTCCAGATCAAGATTATGCTCTTGCTTTCTCTCTTTGTATTGCTTATGTTTTGCTTTCATTAATATCAGTTTATGCACTTCATTTCCTTTCCTTTACTTAGTTAACTTCTTTCTCATTTATGTTCTTATCTTGTTCATTTATGTTTCTTTCTTTCATTATGTTTAGCTAAGTTAATTATGTCAAGGTGAAAAGGGTACACTAATGGTGTAAGAATAAGTATAATATAAACTTAACATGGACCTTAACGTTGGATACTAACATGTTTTATATTTGTTATCTTGTTCACTTTTAATACTTTGCTTGTTAAATGGTAATCTAGATTTATGTTGTATAACACTTCGTACAACAAATACTTGGTACTTTCATAGCCCATACTGTATGGTATAACCAACACCTGAGCTATGAAAGGAACTTGATTTGTTGTTAACATAAGTTATAATCATGAATGCCTGCCAACATTTACAAGTATTAGCTTTATTCGAATAAGATAACTAATGTAATCATGTTAACAATTTATAATCTGATTGGAAACCTCCTTTATGTGTGGTTTCCAATTGAGTAATAAGAGTTTATATTATACTTGTTTGAAGTACCATTAGTGGATCCTCTAACCTTGACATTTATTTTTATCGTTGTTTAATCCTTACATTAATATTTCAACTCAAAGTTCTCATTAATTTCTTCCTTCTCTTCTTTATTATTATTGTTGTTGTTGTTGTTGTTGTTGTTATTTGTTCATAAACTCAGTATATAGGTTGGAAACCTGTGACCCGATTTTTTTAGATAATTCTCAGGTATAACAACGCCACGTACTGAGTATTATTATTATTATTATTATTACTAGTACTACTATTGTTATTATTGTTATTGTTGCGTTGTTATTTATAATTTATACAATTAACCTCTCTATGGTTCAACCCCGGTCTTGCCGGGTTATTTATTATTTCAACACTCCTGCACTTGGGAGAAGACATCAAGCTTTTGGTCGTGTCAAGTTTTTGGCGCCGTTGCCCGGGGAGGTAAATTCTTGTATAAAATTATAATATTTAATTTATTTTCTCTTTTCACTTTTCATTTTATCTAACTTTTGTTTTCTTTGTTTTGTTTTGTTTCTTTTTCTTCTATTTTCTTTTCTTCTTTTTATTCTCTTCTTACACGTGCATGCGAGTTTGGTCACGTACATTAAGTTGTCGACTTTATAGGGTATCCTCATCATTTTCAGAAAATATGGCTGAAGAAGATAATCAATCACTTCATAATGAGAATAATGAGAATAACCATAGAAGAACACTTAGAGACACATGAATCCCACAAGAACAAGTGCACCCTCATGCATAGTTTTCCCTCCTGATGCATCTCATTTTAATTTTAAGCCAGACATTATTCAACTTTTACCTTCTTTTCATGGTTTAGACCTAGAAAATCCATACTTGCATTTAAGGGAATTTGAGGAGGTCTGTAATACCTATAATGACTCAAATTATAGCATGAACACCATTCGATTAAAGCTTTTTCCTTTTTCATTAAAAGATAAAGCTAAAACATGGCTACAAAATTTGAGACCAGGATCCATTCGTGCTTGGGATGAAATGCAACAACAATTTTTAAAGAAGTTTTTTCCGTCTCACAGAAAAAACTCTTTCAAAAGACAAATCATCACTTTCACTCAAAAACCAGGAGAAACATTTTACCAATGTTGGGATAGGTATCGAGATTTGCTTATATACTTGCCCTCATCATGGTTTTGAAACATGGAGATTGGTTTCACATTTTTATGAAGGTTTAACACCTAGAGATAGGCAAATGGTTGAATTGATGTGCAATGGAACTTTCAAAGATAAAGACCCTAATGAAGCAATGGAGTACCTAGACTTGCTAGTCGAAAATGCTCAAAATTGGGACACCACAGGTACTTATGAGGCACCAAGTAAAACTCAACCTCATACATCTAGTGGAGGTATGCATAACCTTAGGGAAGATCATGACCTCCAAGCCAAGTTTGCATCTTGAGCTAGAAAAGTCGAAGCACTTGAATTGAAAAAGAGTGGTCAATTAAAATCTATTCAAGACATTGTGTGTCAAATCTGTGAAGCCAAGGAACACTCAACAAATGATTGTCCAACTTTGCCTTCTTTTAGGGAATGCCTCCATGAACAAGCCCATGCTTTAAACAGTTTCCAAAGACCCAACCATAACCCATACTCATAAACGTATAACCCTGGTTGGAGAAATCACCCAAATTTCAGTTGGAAGAGTGATAACAACAATGCACAAACTTCACAACCACCATTTCAAGCACACCATGATTTTCAAAATTCTCATGGATATGCACCTCCTTATGCTCCACCTCCTAGAAGAAATCTTGAGGAAACATTGCATGCATTCATTGAAAAGCAGAAGACAATCAACACTCAACTTGCTCAAAGCATGACAGATTTTAAAGATGCTCTTACAAAATTAACATCTGCTCTCAATTTCCAAGAGAAAGGTAAGTTTCCATCTCAACCACAGCAAAATCCAAAAGGGCAATACAATGCAAATACGAGTAGTTCTAAAAGCCAACACATGGATCAAGTCAAATCAATCATCACTCTTCGTAGTGATAAGGTTATTGAAAAACCCATTCTTGAACCTTGTGAGAAAGATGATGAGTCTATCTCTGAGGGTAAGGAAGGGGTTGAACCTGAACATTGCAAAGAGAAGGCTGATTCCCCGCCAGACTCCCATTTCCTCATGCCATGACCAAACAAAGGAAAGTCAATCACAACTCTGAAATCTTTGAAATTTTCAAACAGGTAAGGATCAATATACCTTTGTTGAATGCTATTAAACAAGTTCCTTCCTATGCTAAATTTTTGAAAGATCTGTGCACTGTGAAGAGAAAACTGAATGTGAAAAAGAAAGCCTTTTTAGCTGAACAAGTAAGTGCCATTCTTCAAAACAATAATGCTTTGAAATATAAAGACCCTGGTTGTCCTACAATTTCTTGCTTTATTGGAGAACATAAAATTAAAAGAGCCTTACTTGATCTTGGAGCTAGTGTGAATTTACTTCCATATTCAGTTTTTCAAAGTCTCAATCTAGGTGAGTTAAAACCAACTTCTGTAACTCTTTTACTTGCTGATAGATCGGTAAAAGTGTCTAAAGGAATAGTTGAAGATGTGCTAGTACAAGTCGATAAATTCATTTATCCTGTGGATTTTATTGTCTTAGACATGCAACCTGTTGAAGCATGTAATTCATTTCCTATTATTTTAGGACATCCGTTTCTTGCAACTTCTAATGCATTGATTAATTGTAGGAATGGACTCATGAAGTTATCTTTTGGAAACATGACATTGGAGATGAATATTTTCAACATTTGCAAGCAACCTGGAGATGATAATGATTTACAAGAAGTAGATTATATTGAAGAATTAGTTCATGATCAACTTGAATCTACTTTGAGTAAAATTGAGTTGGACAAATATGAAGATTTGCAAATGATTTATTCTTAGGAAGAAATCACGGATGAAAAAGGCACCAAAAATATTGATGCTAATCTTTTGTCAAAAGTGACAACAGATTTGACATCTGACATCCCACCAATCGATGATTACTCTCCTGACGAATCCTTACTTTCTCTTAGTTCAATGCCTTGGTTTGCTAAAAATATCAATTTTCTTCCTTTAGGAGATTTGCCACCTCACTGAAGTACCGAAGACAAAGGAAAGTTTTTGAACGAAGTGAAGAACTTTTATGTGGATGACCCTTACTTATTCAAAAATTGTCCAGATCAAATATTTCAAAGACGCATTCCCGACAATGAGGTAAGTAGTGTCATTAAACTTTGTCATTCTAAGGAGAATGTGTGACGAAAGCCAAAATAGTTCCAAGTTTTTGGGAATCACTAAGAGACAATCTCAAGTCAACGGAGCTACGGAAAAGAATATGAATTGTGAACCAGCACTGTTTCATTTCCTCGAGGTAAGATGTTTTCTTTTGAAGTTTGAGATGGGCAGGTCACCCGATATTGAGACCATTTCTTAGAAAAGCGTGGAGTTTTCTAAGAATGTTTTTGGGCCGATCGCCTGATATTGAAAACTGTTTCTTAGAAAAAGTGTGGAGTTTTCTAAGAATTTTAAGAGGGGTCAGTCACCCGATATTGAGATTGTTTCCTAAAAAATAAAGCATGGAGTTTTTTTTTCAAAAAAAAAAAAAAAACATGGAGTTGTTCTAAATTTTTACAATAGGCAGGTCTCCAGATATTGAGACCCCTTTCTAAAAAAAAAAACAGCCCATAGCCGCTCATCAACACAAACTTTCAGACAACTAGCAGGTCCTAACACATCGTCCCTCACCCGAACAGCAAGAAAACCAAAGCCTCGTCCTGTCTTTCTTTTTGGCTTCTCCCCATCACCACCAGATTCTTCCCCACGGTCCAACAACCTCTCTTACTATCAGCCAAAACCGTGAGTCACAAGCAGTGTTAGGAGCTTTGCTTCATATTTCAAACAGACAGTTCTTCTCCAAGTCCTGCACCAGAACGCAGCCGTCTCCAGCTTCAACAGCGGCGTCGTCTTCAGCCCCGGCAGCCATCGCTAACTCGCAGCCCCTCAACCACTGGAAGCAGGTACTAGCCGCAACAACAATCCAGTAGTGCGACCAGTCTCGTCTCTGCACCAGCAGCTGGTCCCAGTCGTCTCCAGAGAAAGCATCGGCAAGAAGAGAAAGACAGAGATCAACACCAGTTACCAGCATTCTTCGTTGTCTTCAGAATCAGCGTGACCGGTTGTGCACAAGAGAAGCTGGAGTGCCATCTCCTTCGCCTGTACTTTCAGCGCCAGGATCTGCAGAACAGAAGAGAGGATAGAAAAGCTAAAACCAGTAGAGAGAAAGGGATGAGGACACAGAACTGAACGCAGGAGACCGACGCAAGCAGAGAACAAAGGGAAAAGAGCTGGAGCAGACGAACACGGACAGACCAGCCAGCACGCCTTCAACATTGCTGCAGCTCCTTCGTTTTTCTCCATGTCCGTTATTCAATTCTGCATGCATTTCTTGTTTGCAATTTGTTACTGTTCAAGTGAAATTTAATTCACTTGAACAGTAACTCGCCAGTTTTGCACCCTTAAGCTGTAACTGTACCCTTTTTTTTGTGTCCAGCCGGGTCACTTGCTTGGGCAGGTGACCCGGCCGGACTATTTTTTTTTTATTATTATTTTTAAAATAAAATAAAAGAAAGAGAAAGAAATTTATTTTCTAGCATATTTATTTCAAGGTCTAGATTTTTTTTATATTATATTGTAAAAAAAAAATATCAATCTCGTATTTAGAATACCCGGTTTTTCGACGCAATGTGACAAATATACATATATATCAAAAACAAATGTTTTCTTATGTGTTGCATACGGCCAATACTCTAACATGTTTTGAATGTTCTTTTTATATAAAAAAAATATTGGAAGTTTTGAAAATGTGTTTTCGCATAGATTTCTTAAACACAAATTATTTTCTTGCATTTCTGGATTTTACAACATGTTTGTAAAACTCCAAAGGGTATTGGCCAATATTCCAAAAACTATAAAAATCTTATTTTGGGGGGAATTCATCTATTATTCACCGCTAATGTTTGGATAAAGAAATCCTTAAAGGACGAATATCCAAAATATTATTGGGAGTAATAAATCCGCACACATCCTTGAAAGAAGCCTTGATTATAATCGAGGACATTTCAAAATTTCAAATTTTTTACTCCACGGTTTACGAGCCGTGAAAGTATGAAATACTAAGGCAAAAGGAGGCTTTTAAAGCGCTCCTAATTTCCTTAGATTTCTAAATCTGTCCTTCCTTCTTGCGATTTACGAGTCGCAAACTCTTGAAATACTAAGGGAAAGATGAGTTTTTACAGCACATGGAATCTCCATGGATTTCTATCTTAATAAATTTGGTTTGAATCAAACACAGATTTCAAGAGATCTGCATTGGTTCTCCTTGGTACTTTGTAGACATATCTAAGGGTGAGATCCACATTGACCAAGGGTCTTTTTTTTTTTTAGACTTTGAATCCAAGTTTGTTCATCATAGCAAACCTATCATAGGAAAATTGTTGGGATTAGAAAACACCAACACCATAGCAATTATAAGACAAACCAAACACCAAGCAGCTTACCTTAGGTAGGGCGTAATAGGGGTGCTAATACCTTCCCTTTACGCAACCAGTCCCTTGCCTTAGAATCTCTGAAAGACCAGTTAGGGTACCTAGTAACCATAATACTAGGTGGCGACTCCAAAAAACCAATCAAACAAATCAACAAAAACATAAAATGAAAAATCGCCATCAGACGCCACGCGGGTGACGTGCGACAGAATGGCGACTCCACTGGGGACCCTTGGACTAAGCTTGGTAATTGTTTTTGTTATTATGCTATGTGTTGTTGTTTTTTTTACTATGAATCATAATTTGTTTAAAAGCTTTAGCATGCATCTTTACATTCTGTCATACATGATGTAGTCATTCATCACTTTATTATTATTCTCTTTTTGGAGAGCACACACATTAAACTTTAAGTTAAGTGGGGAACTAGCAGCTTGCCTTATGACTTGAGTCAAGGTTTAAGTTTGTGTAAACCCTAACTCTTTGCTGAGTGTTTAGATTGATAGTGATTGGTACACGTGCCATCCCACCATCTGCTGAACCCCCATATTGCCTTTACGAGGGCGATCACTGGGACAACAGGAGACCCTTTTTTAGAGACCAAGTAGTAAACCTACCCCATGTCTCACGTAAAGGAACTAGAACCTATCATTAGGGTGTATGCTCCATAATATCTTTTGTATCAAAACAAGTCTAACCCTAAGGCATTTTGAAGACCAGGACTTGTGAACGAAATGGCCACCATTGCTAAATTTTCCATCATAGAATATGGAAAAATTTTGAACTGTCACAATTGACTAAAGGAGACTGCCTTAGAAGCGATGCTAAGAAACTGTCACCAATCAAGAACCTAAATTGCATTATGAATGAGGTGAACAAGTTAATGACTCGCTTTCAGAATGTGGATAAGGATGCATTTTTTAGGAAATACAGATGTTTGGTGGAAATTGCAAGGATAGAAGTTTTAAGCCCAGCTGTGCGAGCCTTAGTTCATTTTTGGATCCAGACTACTGGTGTTTTTTCTTTTAGAAGCATATACCTATGTCCCACTATGGAGGAATATGAAATGTTGACGGAGTTTCCAAACAATCTGTATATGATTTATTTTCCTTTGAGATCTGGCAAGATCATCCTCGAACTGTCAAAACTGCTCAGAATCGTCAAATTAGAAAAGTTTTTGGAAAAGAATGCAACCGGTCTAAAATGGAGGATGCTAGAAATTGAACTAGAAAAGAAGTCAGGATTAGAAAAAAGAGATTGATTGCCTTGGGCATTTTTGGCTTTGTGTTGCTCTCAAGCCAGACGGGTGTAGTGAGTTTGGAGGTCGCTGCTGCTTATGTAGAGTGAGAATACACAAATCAATCCAGTAGCTGGTTTTAGCCGAAACCATCTTGACACTTAACCATTGTAGGAGGACTGGAAAAGAAGCAATGAGATGCTGCACGTAATTGTTGTATATCTGGATGGTTAGCCATATCGAAACAAAAAAAAAGCCTGTCTTCAATGATTTTTGGTGGTTCACCCAAAGACCCCTGAAGTTAGTAGAAGAAGAAGAATGGGGAGATCTAGACAACCAAGGTTGGGTTGACAAATTAAAAGGTTTGCCTAATAGTGATTTTAAGTGGAGAGCCCCATGAGTAACGACAGTGGAAGTCCTAATGAGTTGTGGACAAAGACGTTGGGTGCCATTGGTAGGGATTACAGGTTATGTGAGTTATGCTCCTGCCCTAATGGTAAGGCAACTTGGGGGCATGCAGTTTATTCTAAGGACTATAGGAATTGCTCAATTCATTGGTTTGTTCAAAGATCCCATTGCACAAGAAGTTTTGGAGATCATCTAACAAGATTGGAGGTATCTGGTTTTGGTTAAGATAGAAGGTTTAAAGGATCCAAGTGCAAGTGAAGGATATGCAAGATGGAGAGACTTAACTACTTCAGCCATGCCTTGTGTAGAGGCCAAATCTCCCCAAACTATATAAAAGCCTATTAAGAGCAAAAGGGTCAATAATGAAGAGGAGTTAAAAAGGCAAGTGGAAAAACTTCGAATAGAGTTGAGCTAAAGCATGAAAGACAAGACAATGTTGAAAGAAATGATGCTAAAAGAAGATAAAAGGAGAGCATTTCTAGATGAGCAAATACAATTTAGAGATGCGCGAATAACAAAGCTTGAGTTAAAGCTAGGTGAGGAGAAGATTACCAGGGAAGAAAGTGAGAAGGAGCTAGGAAGGATGAGTTTGGATTGGATGCAAAGTTGCTCTGAACTTGAAGCAATGGAGATTGACTTTAACGATTGCCAAGGAAGTGCAGAATATTACCAAGAAAAAATTTGTTAAGGAAAGATTGAGAACCGCGGCTTTGCCTTTTTAGCTTTGGTCAGAGAGTTTGTTAAGGAAAGGGATTAAAATATGGTATTTCTAAATGTAATAAACTTATCAAGCATTAATGAAAAGGGCGTTGACCAATCTTCTTATGCAAAATCTGTCTCTTGGTGAATATGATTCAAGCAAATGACTTGAAAGGCAATACTCCTAGCAATGTGACAAGAGAACCTATGTTTATAAGGTGATGGCTATTATTCGTTCACAAGAAGGCTGCATCCATACCCAATATAGAAAGCATTCTTATCACAATCATGCATCGTATCATGCATTTTCTTATACATCTATGCACGTATCTGTAGACCTAGAAACGTAGGTCCCTTTTCTAGAATCCACAAACTTGACTAAGGAAAAGGATAAAAAAATGAAGTAAGGTCACACCTAGGAACATAATACCAAAAAGAGCTTGAAGGAATTTGGAATAATGTTGCGCACCTAATTAAATTGCTCGAGCAAATGTTTTTTTAGACAACTTTTTCCCTTTTATGAGATCATGCATTTTCAAAAGTTCATCTTGGTGTTTTTACACATCACTTTCCTTTTCAAAGCAAATCTTCCATAACTACACTTGCACTTTACATTGAGAATGAATGGCCGGACTTTAAAGAATACATATTAGTTGTAAAAGAGGAAGAATGGTAGGAAAATAACATTAGGGGATTCACAAAAATTAATAACACGAACAAGCTTGGAAACCCGCTAAAGAAGAACTTGAAACCATATATGTGGGCAATGAAGAAATCAAGAGAGAGTTGAAGATAGGGACTTTGATTACCCCTAAAGAAAGAGAAGAGTTGATTACTTCAAGATTATATAGATGTATTTGCTTGTTCTTATGAGGATATGTTTGGCTTAGATACGGATATCGTAATACAAAGGGTACTTCTGGTAGAAGGATGCAAATTGATTAAGCAAAAGTTTAGAAGAATCCATCCGGATGTCTTAATCAATGTAAAAGCAGAAATTGAAAAGCAGTGGAACGCCGATTTTTTAAAAGTAGTCAAATATCCACAATAGGTGTCCAACATAGTGGTTGTACCAAAAAAGGAAGATAAAATCAGAGTTTGTCTACCACACATAGATATGTTTGACAATGCAGCATGTAGCTCCACATATTCCTTTATGAACGGATTTTCGAGCTACAATCAGATAAAAATGGCGTAAGAGGATAAGAAGAAGACAACATTATAACACCATGGGGAACCTTTTTGTTACAAGGTCATGCCATTTGGATTGAAGAATGTCAGGGCCAGCTACCAAAGGACCATGGTGACTTTATTTCATGACATGATGCACAAAGAGATTGAGGTATACATGGATGATATGACTGCTAAATCTGAAGAGGAAGAGAGTCATTGAAGGAATTATTTGAAAGACTAAGAAAGTATAAGTTGAGGCTTAACCAAACGAGGTGTTCATTCGAGGTGAAATCTGGAAAGTTGTTAGAATTTGTGTTGAGTGACAAAGGGATAAAAGTGGATCCCAACAAAGTAAAGGCTATTCAATTTATGCCACCTCCCAAGACTGAGAAGGATGTAATAAGGTTCTTAGGAAGATTGAATTACATTGCCCGGTTTATATTCCAATTAACCACGACTTGTGAGCTAATCTTTGATTGTTAAGGAAGAAGAATTTTGGAATTTGGAATAAGAGTGTGAAGAAGTTTTTGAGAAAATCAAGCAGTACCTACTGAATCCACCCCTATCTATCAAGCCGAATTGCAAAATGACAAGTTCTACAAGCTGAGTACAACATAGTATACATGACAAGGAAAGCCATGAAAGGGAATGTCATCACTGATCACCTAGCTGACCATGCTATGGAAGATTATGAGCTGTTAAACGTTGATTTTCCTAATGAAGATGTGTTTTCAGTCGAGGAAGGGAAATTAGATTGTTGGATTGTGTATTTTGATGGTGCTATGGTAACAGAGTGGGGGGCTGTGTTAATCTCTCCTAATAAGAAACAATATTCGGTTTTAGTTAAGTCACAATTTGGGTGTACTAATAACACAACTGAGTATGAAGCTTGCATTCTCGATTTTAGTGGTTGCATTGGAGCTAAACATCAGAAAGATAGATGTGTATGAAGACTCAATGTTGATAATTTTCCAAGTAAAAAAGAGAATGGAAAACCAAGGAAGAGAAGTTAAGGCCTTACCATGAATACTTGTCCAAATTAGCCGGATAATTTGAGAAAATAGAATTCACCCATCTAGGAAGGGAAGGTAATCATTCTGATGTTTTGGTCACGCCAACTTCTATGGCTAGAATCGACTTTGGGCACAAGGTACAACCGATACACATTGATATAAGAAATAACTTAGCTCATTGTTACTTAGTTGAAAGGGAAATAAATGGAAACCCTTGGTACTATGATATCAAGAATTTCATCCAAAACCAGACATATCCCATGGGGGCATCCACAATCAATAAGAAGACTTTGAGGAGGTTGGCAAGGGATTTTTGTCTTGATTGGGAAATTTTGTGTAAAAATCATCCGACGAGACTTTATTGAGATTTTGGAGGCAAAAAGTGGTGAAGAAGTCTATGAAAAGAGATTTGATCTGTCGATATGGTCCACTAGAAAAGATCATATCCAATAATGCCTAAAACTTCAATGGCAAGATGACAATAGAACTCTACACTGGATGGAAAATCAAGCATTCCAATTCCTCGTCACATAGGCCAAAGATGAATGGTGTGGTAGAAGTTGCTAACAAAAATGTCAAGAAGATTATTTAGAAGATGATATTCACCTACAAGGATTGACATGAGATGTTGCCATTGGCCCTTCACGCATACTGCACCGCATTCCAAACCTCAATAGGAGCCACCCCGTATATGTTTGGTATATGGAATAGAGGCGGCGATGCTTTTAGAAGTGGAAAACCCCTCATTAAGAGTATTGATAGACTTTGAGTTTAGAAGAGTTGGAATGGGCAAAAGTTAGATATAAATAGTTGAATCTGATAAGTGAAAAGAGGATAGCTGTAATTTGCCATCATCAACTATACTAAAGAAGAATGGCCAAATCATATGATAAGAAGGTCCGACCTCAAGGATTCCACGAAGAAGATCTTACGTTGAAGAAAATATTGCTTTTACTAGGAGAAGATTAGAGTAAATAGGCGCCAAACAATGAGGGCCCTTACGTGGTAAAGAAAGTGGTCTCAGGAAGAGCTTTCTTGTTATCTAGAATGGATGGAGAAGATCTAGTTAGACCTGTGAATACTGACTCTATAAAGAAATACTATGCTTCCCGATCAATGAAATAAAGTTCGGCCATGAATTCTCTTTGTAAAGAACCTTTTTTTTCATAAAACATATGATCTTATAGCATTTCAAATCTTTTACTTAAAAGAACTGTTTTTTTACGCATGAATAAGGAGATGACTCCATCAATTGGAGAGAACCAAATCAAATCTAAACTTGATATATTTTTGCACACCACACTAGGGGGCAAGAAGTGCATGAAGTGCACATAGGGGTCCATAGTGAACCAAAGCCCAAAGGGGTATCATAATAAAAACTTCTAAAAAAGCATCTTTTATGAGAATTGCTAATTGCATTGAAAGTTTTAGTTTTCATGAACAAAACCAAATCTTTTGAGTTTTCCTTTTAAAATAATAAAAGACAATACCCAATTGAGCAAGAAAGGGCCCCATAAGGAACCAAAGATCTCTTCACCAAGAGGATAGGAAGTATAACACATGGAGCATATTCTGTTGTAAGAAGATGAGTCAGACAAACAAATGGAAACAGAAGCTCAATAAGTCTACAACAGAAAAGGGGACCTATGTTTTCAAAATAGGAGAATGTGTGACGAAAGCCAAAATAGTTCCAAGTTTTTGGGAATCACTAAGAGACAATCTCAAGTCAACGGAGCTACGGAAAAGAATATGAATTGTGAACCAGCACTGTTTCATTTCCTCGAGGTAAGATGTTTTCTTTTGAAGTTTGAGATGGGCAGGTCACCCGATATTGAGACCATTTCTTAGAAAAGCGTGGAGTTTTCTAAGAATGTTTTTGGGCCGATCGCCTGATATTGAAACTGTTTCTTAGAAAAGCGTGGAGTTTTCTAAGAATTTTAAGAGGGGCCAGTCACCCGATATTGAGATTGTTTCCTAAAAAATAAAGCATGGAGTTTTTTTTTTCAAAAAAAAAAAAAAAAAAAAAACGTGGAGTTGTTCTAAATTTTTACAATAGGCAGGTCTCCAGATATTGAGACCCCTTTCTAAAAAAAAAAAACCATCATCTTCCATTTGGGTAGGTCACCCGTCATAATGAGACCATCTTACATTTGGGTAGGTCACCCATCACAATGAGACCATTTTTTCTGGGTAGGTCACCCATTAGAATGAGACCATTCTCCATCTTTTTTTTCTTTTTTTTTTACCTGGGTAGGTCACTCATTATAATGAGGCCATTCTTTCCCCTGGGTAGGTCACCCATAAGAATGAGACCATTCTTCCCCCTTTCCACTTGGGTAGGTCACCCATCACAATGAGACCATTTTTTCTGGGTAGGTCACCAATTAGAATGAGACCATTCTCCATCTTTTTTTTTTTACCTGGGTAGGTCACCCATTATAATGAGACCATTCTTTCCCCTGGGTAGGTCACCCATAAGAATGAGACCACTCTTCCCCCTTTTCACCTGGGTAGGTCACCCATCACAATGAGACCACCATTTTTCTTGGGTAGGTCACCCATTAGAATGAGACCATTCTCTATCTTTTTTTACCTGGGTAGGTCACCCATTATAATGAGGCCATTCTTCCCCCTGGGTAGGTCACCCATAAGAATGAGACCACTCTTCCTCTTTTCCACTTGGGTAGGTCACCCATCATAATGAGACCATTTTTCTGGGTAGGTCACCCATTAGAATGAGACCATTCTCCATCTTTTGTTTACCTAGGTAGGTCACCCATTATAATGAGGCCATTCTTCCCCCTGGGTAGGTCACCCATAAGAATGAGATCACTCTTCCCCCTTTCCACTTGGGTAGGTCACCCATCATAATGAGACCACCATTTTTTCTAGGTAGGTCACCCATTAGAATGAGACCATTCTCCATCTTTTTTTTTTACCTGGGTAGGTCACCCATTATAATGAGGCCATTCTTCCCCCTGGGTAGGTCACCCATAAGAATGAGACCACTTTTTCTCTTTTCCACTTGGGTAGGTCACCCATCACAATGAGACCATTTTTTCTGGGTAGGTCACCCATTAGAATGAGACCATTCTCCATTTTTTTTTTTTTTTACTTGGGTAGGTCACCCATTATAATGAGGTCATTCATCCCCCTGGGTAGGTCACCCATAAGAATGAGACCACTCTTCCCCTTTTTCACTTGGGTAGGTCACCCGTCATAATGAGACCACACACATATTTTTATATTGGATGTGGTTAAAGGAGATCGCTAGATGGGATCTCAGTTTAACCCAACCACACACAGAGTTTAGCTTTGGTTAAAGGGAATCGTCAGATGAGATTTCAGGTTGACTGAGCTACACACCGACTTTGCTTCGAGTTAAAGAAGATCGCCAGATAGGATCTTGGTTTAACCCAATCAAAAAGGTAGGTCACCCATAAAAATAGACCAGCATGAGTATATGAGCAGGTCGACCCTGAAAATAGACCAGGTTGAGAGTGTGTGGGCAGGTCGCCCGTGAAAATAGACCAATTTTCTTTTTAAAAAAAGTGAAGTCCTTGGATGAGTGGATCACTCAGCCAGTGAGGAAGACTTTTTTTTTCTTTACAAGCTTACTATGCAAAACATTGAGAAGTTTTGCTTCGTAAGCATTGTAAAGAGGGGGCATCTGTTGCTACCTAATTTTAAATCCATGTATCGATAAATTTTCACAAATAAAAAAAAATAAAAAATAAAGGTTTACATGTGGCGATAACATAGAGCATCAGAAATAATATTAAGGAAGCAATATGTCAAGGAGATAATTGTTAAATCATATATAAATACTACAATATAAAATATTACAATGGATATATGATTTGATTCGTGCCGGTTATGGAAAATAATCAATGCAATATAAAATACCATATATATGAGATTTGTTGGTGATGGTTATAGAAAATAATCTCTGCAATAATTATTGTAATATTTCCTTAAATAAACACATGTAGAGATTTTCTATATAAATGAACATCCAGCCTTATATAAGAGGGGGAGAAAAATTTTACAGGGGGAGGGCAAAAAAAAAAAAAGGCAAACAAAAATAAAAGGAAACATAGAAAAACCCTAACCCTATTTCTCTAGCAAAGAAGCGTAGCCCTGCTGATCTTTTAAAGAAAAAAAAAATAACGAAGCAGCTAGTCCCTGAGAGAAAAGAAGGATCTCTCTCTGGCCATTACACTGTCCCCTCTCCCTTTCACCAGAACCCCGATTCCCCTCTCAGCCCTTCCACCATCGCCATCTCTTCTCCAAAACACAGCAACTCCCCTCTCTGTTAGTTCCCTATCTCCATTCTTCCTTTGCAATTCCAGAGAACCCCATTAAAGTCACAGCCCCATCTCTCTTTTCACAAACGTCCTTCCCCTTCCCTCAGCAAAGTTTTCCCTTCCGTCAGTCTAAAAAAAAACAGCCCATAGCCGCTCATCAACACAAACTTTCAGACTCTACTCCCAACTAGCAGGTCCTAACACATCGTCCCTCACCCGAACAGCAAGAAAACCAAAGCCTCGTCCTGTCTTTCTTTTTGGCTTCTCCCCATCACCACCAGATTCTTCCCCACGGTCCAACAACCTCTCTTACTATCAGCCAAAACCGTGAGTCACAAGCAGTGTTAGGAGCTTTGCTTCACATTTCAAACAGACAGTTCTTCTCCAAGTCCTGCACCAGAACGCAGCCGTCTCCAGCTTCAACAGCGGCGTCTTCTTCAGCCCCGGCAGCCATCGCTAACTCGCAGCCCCTCAACCACTGGAAGCAGGTACTAGCCGCAACAACAATCCAGTAGTGCGACCAGTCTCGTCTCTGCACCAGCAGCTGGTCCCAGTCGTCTCCAGAGAAAGCATCGGCAAGAAGAGAAAGACAGAGATCAACACCAGTTACCAGCATTCTTCGTTGTCTTCAGAATCAGCGTGACCGGTTGTGCACAAGAGAAGCTGGAGTGCCATCTCCTTCGCCTGTACTTTCAGCGCCAGGATCTGCAGAACAGAAGAGAGGATAGAAAAGCTAAAACCAGTAGAGAGAAAGGGATGAGGACACAGAACTGAACGCAGGAGACCGACGCAAGCAGAGAACAAAGGGAAAAGAGCTGGAGCAGACGAACACGGACAGACCAGCCAGCACGCCTTCAACATTGCTGCAGCTCCTTCGTTTTTCTCCAGGTCCGTTATTCAATTCTGCATGCATTTCTTGTTTGCAATTTGTTACTGTTCAAGTGAAATTTAATTCACTTGAACAGTAACTCGCCAGTTTTGCACCCTTAAGCTGTAACTGTACCCTTTTTTTTGTGTCCAGCCGGGTCACTTGCTTGGGCAGGTGACCCGGCCGGACTATTTTTTTTTTATTATTATTTTTAAAATAAAATAAAAGAAAGAGAAAGAAATTTATTTTCTGGCATATTTATTTCAAGGTCTAGATTTTTTTTATATTATATTGTAAAAAAAAATATCAATCTCGTATTTAGAATACCCGGTTTTTCGACGCAATGTGACAAATATACATATATATCAAAAACAAATGTTTTCTTATGTGTTGCATACGGCCAATACTCTAACATGTTTTGAATGTTCTTTTTATATAAAAAAAATATTGGAAGTTTTGAAAATGTGTTTTCGCATAGATTTCTTAAACACAAATTATTTTCTTGCATTTCTGGATTTTACAACATGTTTGTAAAACTCCAAAGGGTATTGGCTAATATTCCAAAAACTATAAAAATCTTATTTTGGGGGGAATTCATCTATTATTCACCGCTAATGTTTGGATAAAGAAATCCTTAAAGGACGAATATCCAAAATATTATTGGGAGTAATAAATCCGCACACATCCTTGAAAGAAGCCTTGATTATAATCGAGGACATTTCAAAATTTCAAATTTTTTACTCCACGGTTTACGAGCCGTGAAAGTATGAAATACTAAGGCAAAAGGAGGCTTTTAAAGCGCTCCTAATTTCCTTAGATTTCTAAATCTGTCCTTCCTTCTTGCGATTTACGAGTCGCAAACTCTTGAAATACTAAGGGAAAGATGAGTTTTTACAGCACATGGAATCTCCATGGATTTCTATCTTAATAAATTTGGTTTGAATCAAACACAGATTTCAAGAGATCTGCATTGGTTCTCCTTGGTACTTTGTAGACATATCTAAGGGTGAGATCCACATTGACCAAGGGTCTTTTTTTTTTTTAGACTTTGAATCCAAGTTTGTTCATCATAGCAAACCTATCATAGGAAAATTGTTGGGATTAGAAAACACCAACACCATAGCAATTATAAGACAAACCAAACACCAAGCAGCTTACCTTAGGTAGGGCGTAATAGGGGTGCTAATACCTTCCCTTTACACAACCAGTCCCTTGCCTTAGAATCTCTGAAAGACCAGTTAGGGTTCCTAGTAACCATAATACTAGGTGGCGACTCCAAAGAACCAATCAAACAAATCAACAAAAACATAAAATGAAAAATCGCCATCGGACGTCGCGCGGGTGACGTGCGACACCCGACAATGAGGTAAGTAGTGTCATTAAACTTTGTCATTCTGAGGCATGTGGGAGTCATTTCTCGTCAAAAAGGACGACTGCAAAAATCTTACAATCTGGATTCTATTGGCCCACCATGTTCAAAGACACACATGTGTTCTGCAAAGCTTGTGAAAATTGTCAAAAGTCAGGATTTATTTCAAAACATAAGGAATCTTTAGATAATCTTCTATTGACTTCTACAACATATCCTGGTGGCAATGTGCATTGTGCATTTCATGACTTATGACCCAATTTTCATAAAGAACATGATCGATTTAGTCTTGGGAATCTGACTAAAAAAGACCTTGTTTGCCAGTTTTTAAGAAAACTGGATGAGAAGCCTATCCCCGACTCATAAAGGGCATTTAAGTCGTTCTTGGACGTAAAACCAAGGGAAGATGTGAGCCACAATCACAACTACCTGTACATACATGCTTTGTCAAAATAAATAAATAAAGAGAGAGAGTGTGAGACTACAGCTGACCTACATATAGGTGGTATGATTGCATTTTCACTTTTTCATCTATAAATTCTTCTCTTCCTTCCCTTCATTTCTACTCATCCCATACATTCATCAAATATAGAAGTGTGTAGAAATGGCAGGTTCCTCAATTCATCACATAAGAAATATTTGTGTTTTCGGTGACCCTGGGAAAGAAAATGAGTTTTTAGAATTAGCAAATCATCTTGGTCAAGTACTAGCTGAGAGAAAGATTCATTTAGTGTATGGGGGAGGTAGCCTTGGGTTAGTGGGAGGTGTGTCAATGGCTGCATTTTTAGGAGGCAGTCAAGTTTTGGGGGTTGTCCCCAAAGCTTTGATAAATGGGGACATCATTGGAAAAACAATTGGAGAGGAATTACAGGTCCCAACAATGTCTAATCGACTGAATGCCATGTTTAGCCATGTTGATGCCTTCATTGCCTTACTAGGTGGTCTGGGCACATTGGAAGAGATCTTTCATATTTCATCTTGGGCCCAACTGCACATTCAACATAAACCTATAGGTTTGTTAAATGTTAATGGTTTTTATGATAAGTTGCTGTCTTTCCTTGATCAAGCTGTGGAACATGAATTTCTAACATCAGCACGACAAATCATAATATCTGTTGCTACTGCTGAACAATTGATTGACCAACTACAATCTTTCATCCCTGTCATTGATCCTTGCATGAGTCGCCTAGATTGGTCAGCTAAGGAAAGCCGTAAAAAGCTTAGATTAGATTTGAGCCTTCATCTGTGAAACCTTGTGTCTTTTGGTTTTATTAATAGCATATTATTTTGTTACTTCTTATATTTGTTTAAGTGTGTTTCAAGTTTGTCATTGTTCGTTGTTTCAGGTGATGTCTTCTATACTCTATCTTTCTACCTTAGGACATTGAGGACAATGTCTCGTTTTGGTTGGGGGGAGAGGGTAGTAGTTTAAAAAAAAAAAAAAACTAACCAACTAACTGTTGTTGTTTTTAAAAAACCATTTGGCAAAACTGTTATTACTAGGATGGCAGAGTAAAGAGGAATTATTCTTGAGACGCATCTTAGTAAAAATTTTCTAATGGTTATTTGCAATATTCATAACAAGGCTTATTAGAATACTTCTTGAAATATTTAGGTTTACAAACTCTCGCATTGTTATCACTTGATTCTGCTCATATACTCATTTAACAAGTATTATTAAAGCTTCATTTTCACACACACACTTTAACATATGATTGTGGGTTGCACATTGGATTATTACATTATTTATGTTCTTTTGTTGAAGGTAACAACTAAGGAAAAGGGATAGTATATAATTTGCAAAAAAAAAAAATATTGATAATATTGATGATAATAAAAATGTAGATAAGTTTGGTTTCGTAGCCTCCCTAACCTAAGCAATTAAACCCGAAGGGGTGTTTTAACACCTAATACCCTAAATTCAACTGACTTGGGAGCTATTGGCCTAAAGCTTGTTACATGGGTTAAGGAGAAAAGCTTAAGGGAATCAAACATTGCACTATCTACGTATCAGTATCTGCAACCCGAGTTGTTAAGCTCGTAGGGGTGTCTCAACACCTAATGCCCTAAGACCAACTGGTCTGGGAGTCATTAGCCTAAAACTCGTTACATGGGTTAAAGATACATTATGTTTTAAGTTGTATGTGTATATAAATAAAATAAAAAAAAGAAAAAAAAAGTAATAATAATAATAATCCCAACCCAAAGAAGTTCACCTTAAACATTTGAACATAATATTGTTTTCTTCCAACAAAAGCCCCATCATCTATGTTTTCATATATTGAGCACATAAAAAGAAGGTTTATTAATATCTTGTTTAAGAAGTATGAAGCAGTAATATAAATTTAATGAGAGTTTGTTTATCTGGATAGATTAATGGAAGTTGAATGATGAATGCCTTGCTTTGTGAAACTTGCAAATTGTTTCTCTATTTTAACACTTTAGATTACTAGGGACTAGTAATAAGCTGGTTAGGGGGTGTGATTAGTACTTAAAAGTGCATGTTTATCAAGGTTTTATATCATCATTTTGCACTTGAAGTATCAATAACTCCTTAACTAAAGCATGTTTTATAATAACAAGTTTGATACTATAAGATACCTTAATTTATGGTAAATGCTCATCTTAAATGCAGACCTATCACATAAATAAAAGGATTGATTGATGAGTTTAAGTATTGAAAATGAAAGGACAAAGAGATGGCCAAACTTAGAAAAGAGATGCCGGTGCAGTCCAAACCGAAACATTGCTCGGTAATTGGATCATATCTGGAGCTCTAGATCTCGGATTTAGGTCCATTTTATATGGATGGAAAGGTAAGACAAAGGCCTACAACTTTCATGGGAGCCCAAGATTTAAAAAGACCGTTTTGAAGTCCAAACTGAAGGAACAATGAAGAAGTCCGAAGCTGTCCTGCAGCCCAGACACAATTTAGTGTTCAGCCCATATCTTGAGTTCTAGAAGTCCAAATGACCTCATCTTTATTTTGTTGGAAAGCTGAGACAATTTCCTAGAACATACTGAGTATTCTGGGCAAATTATGATGTTAGCAATGACGTCTTGTTCAGACAAGAAGATAAGGATTGTCACCAAGTCAAGATGTGGCCACCCACTCATCAATTAATTAACAAATCAATAGTTTCAAATTTTTGCCTATAAAAGGAGGCACTTACCATGTATTGAGGCATCTTGGTTTCCAGATCAAGATCATGCTCTTGCTTTCTCTTTTTGTATTGCTTATGTTTTGCTTTCATTAATATCAAGTTTATGCACTTCATTTCCTTTCCTTTACTTAGTTAACTTCTTTCTCATTTATGTTCTTATCTTGTTCATTTATGTTTCTTTCTTTCATTATGTTTAGCTAAGTTAATTATGTCAAGGTGAAAAGGGTACACTAATGGTGTAAGAATAAGTATAATATAAACTTAACATGGACCTTAACGTTGGATACTAACATGTTTTATATTTGTTATCTTGTTCACTTTTAATACTTTGCTTGTTAAATGGTTATTCTAGATTTATGTTGTATAACACTTGGTACAACAAATACTTGGTACTTTCATAGCCCATACTGTATGGTATAACCGACACCTGAGCTATCAAAGGAACTTGATTTGTTGTTAACATAAGTTATAATCATGAATGCCTGCCAACATTTACAAGTATTAGCTTTATTCGAATAAGATAACTAATGTAATCATGTTAACAATTTATAATCTGATTGGAACCTCCTTTATGTGTGGTTTCCAATTGAGTAATAAAAGTTTATACTATACTTGTTTGAAGTACCATTAGTGGATCCTCTAACCTTGACATTTATTTTTATCGTTGTTTAATCCTTACATTAATCTTTCAACTCAAAGTTCTCATTAATTTCTTCCTTCTCTTCTTTATTGTTGTTGTTGTTGTTGTTGTTGTTGTTGTTATTATTATTATTATTATCTGTTCATAAACTCAGTATATAGGCTGAAAACCTGTGACCCGATCTTTTATATCATTCTCAGGTATAACGCCACGTACTGAGTATTATTATTATTATTATTATTACTAGTACTATTACTACTATTGTTATTATTATCGTTATTATTGTTATTGTTGCGTTGTTATTTATAATTTATACAATTAACCTCTGTGTGGTTCGACCCCGGTCTTGCCAGGTTATTTATTACTTCGACACTCCTGCACTTGGGAGAAGACATCAAGCTTTTGGTCGTGTCACCTACCTACCAATTCAAATTAACCAAGCTTCATATTTATGTTTGAATTGATGGATTAATTAACCCGCGATTGACGAGGGATAGGGAAAAAGAAAAACCAAACACATACTTATTAGAAAATGAGAAATGATTGAAGACACAATTTCAATTTGTGTGTTAACATCAATATTCACATGTGAATTCGATAATAATATACTTAAATAAGAAAAAAAAAATCAATCATGAATAGTATACCAATAAAATTTTTATGAATGACTAGGATGTTAAATCCTACTCAAAGTTGGAATCTCTTATAATTTAAATTGACAAAGTGGTTTAGCTTAGTTAGGAATTCATATGATTATCAACAAATGAAAGTTTAGTTTGTATTAAAAAATCAATATACCTCCTTATCTGATATATGTTACCTATAAAATATTAGAATTATATACTTAGATTAAAATTCTAACACTATATCGATTAAAATAGGGTCATCTAACTACTTTAAAAAATGGCTAGCCCCATACATGTCATTGCTTTTATTTACAACATTATATATCTCTTTTTTTTTTTCCTTTCAAATCATTTTCATGTTTACCTATTGTTCTTCTCATGTGATGTTGCTTGGGATAGATATGTATTTCTTAAGATTTAAAATCTTGAAATACCCACAATTTATTTAATTTTATGAGACTATTACTTGTCTTTGCTTATGTTCCTAGTTGTAGTTTCTTCTTATTAGAAAGAAGAAATTGATAATAGGTTACATAATTGATCAAAATATTAATGATTAGTTAATTAGTTGATTATGTTAGTTTAATATGCCATATAACCAGGTGGTTGGTTACACGTGATATTATTATATTCATGTAAATATATAATTATTATTAGTAAAGACTTAATGTATTTTTAATATTCATATAATATAAGATTAATGAATCTAGAGTAAAGATAAAGTCTATGAGACAAAAATGTTGTACAAAGAAAATTATAAAGTTTTTATAATTATGGGATTTCTATTGCATCAAAAAATTACTTCTAATATGTTCCTCATTGATACTCTCTTAAATATTGAACATTCATTAAAGCCGTAAAGATTGATACATATTATGGTATTTTCTTTATAAAAGGAAGTAGTTGTTCTCATAAGCTGAGGTATAAGGGATACCTAGAACTAATATGTAAGTTTTTATCATAAGACATGTACACTAGACTGACTTGTATGAGAATTCCATAGAAAGAGATAACCTATGTCTATGGAAAAGCTCACGTAACTGTTATGTAAATGTTCTTTATACTTGAGATTACTAAGTAATCTTATATAGAGAATGTTATGCTTTGATTTTATTACTTTTTATCTTAATTAAGGTAACGAAGGGCAAACATTGGGTATAATATGAACTATATAAAGGTATTTGAGTGATCAAGAGAGGATGATCATCACCTTAGATGAATTATGAAAAATGTTTCATCTATTCTCAAATAGTAGTGACTGAGAAATCCTTGGTCAAGGTGGAAAGAAATTTGAAAAGAGTTTTAAATCTTATTTAGATGATCAATGACTATTATGTAAAGAATAAACATTATTTAACATGATAGATATACTCTATGTTTTTATGTTAAATTGAAACAATATGATGAAAGGATATTAATTACATTGAAAAATCGATCACTGAAAGGCTAAGTCAAACCACTAATGACTTTTCTAATATTTGGGGGATCATGACACGTTACTAGACAATACACATGATCTTCAAATATAAATTAATCAATTATTGAATTCGTAATAAATTAAAAATTTTAATTTATTTAATTATAATTGTTGCACTTGACATCGTGGCGGCCCATAAAATAATCCTTGAATTATGGAAAAAGAACAGATTTCTGGCATCTTGTTATTTTAGAAAAAATGGTGTTGTTTAAGAAGTCGTCACCTAGTATTATGGTCACTAGGAACCCTAACTGGTCAACAAAGATTCTATGGTACGGGACTGGTTATGTAAAAGGGAAGATATTATCACCCCTTAAACATTCTGCTTGAGGCAGACTACATTGTTGATTTTCCCTTAAATTGCTAAACATTTGTTCGCTTATGCTATGATGATTTGTTTATAATATTCCTGACTCTGGCGCCATTGAATATTCGATCTTTAAATAATTCCAACTCTGGCGTTGGTAAAAATTCCACCAATAATAATTCCAACTCTCGCGTTGGTAAAAAATTGTGGCTATGAAAAAATCAACATATTTTCTTTTTTATTCATGATCCTGATATCATTGAATAAGTTGATAAAGATAACAGGGAAGCCTTACCTGGCGATTCAAAGGCGCAGGCGACAGCAACAGATCGAGCACTCCTGAAGAATTCTATCTTCCTCCTTCTCTCAGTCCCTTCCCCTCTGTTCGTGTGTTTCTGTTTGTTGGGTTTTTTTACCTAACGTCTGCTCTCCTCTGCTTTCCTCTTCTGTTCGTGTTCTTTGCCTTCTCCCCGCTGCGTTCACTGTTCTCCCTTCTTCTCAATTCTTGAGGTGAGCTAACTAAGAAAGTAATGCATATGCCAGCTTTTCTGATTTTTTTACTTACTTCGGGTTCTTCTTTTTCTGCAGAAATGAAGACAATAACAAGGTTGATTCTTCTTTGTATTGCCCCTCCCTCTTCTCCTTCTCTCTGTGAATTTGTGCTTTAGATTTATGCTCTACTTTTTGTCTCCTCTTTTCTCTGATTTTCTTCTATGGTTTTTCATCTGGGTTTAGCTGGAGTTTTTCCTCGGTTTCTCGTCCAAAATCCCACTGTTTTCCCTCTTTTCAATCCCTAGTTTTCCTTCCTTTTTCCCCTTTCGCGCTCTCTCATCTTCTCTGGCTTTGTAATCAGAGAATGCCAACCATTTGAAACGGCTTCAAAGCCATTATTGCTAGAAACAGCTCTTGACTCATACAATCAAGCCCCTGTGTAAGAGTCTTGAGGAAGAAGGCGAAGAAGGCGATGAACAGCTTCTAAAAACGGTGTCGTTTGTGTGATGGGAATGGCCATTTTCAATCTGGTCACTAAAGTTCTAAAATCATACAATCAAGCCCCTGTGTAAATTGTAATTCGACCCCTTTATTTCAGCGCTTTTTACAAGCTAATCCTTGGATTTTAATTTTGCAACTTGACCCCAAACTTTAATATTTCTTCAATTAAGTCCCTGAATAAGTTAATTCCAAGCTTAATTAAGTCTCAAAACTTTATCAATTCTCCAATTAAACCCTTGATTGGATTAATTAAATTAATTTCAAGCTCAATTAAGTCTTGAAACTTATCAATTCTCCAATTAAACCCTTCATTGGATTAATTATATTAATTTCAAAGTTTAATTAAACCCCAAAAACTTCCAATCATGTTGCCCTTAACCCAAATTTTAATTCATTCCTTATTTATTTCATTTTACTTGTTTTTCATCATTATTATCATTTTTTATCCTTTTCAGTAAATAAAATAATAATAACAATTAAAATAAAAATGGTCAAAAATTGGGTTATGACAATAATTATAGTTTATATTTGGCCCTACATATTAGGAACCTAATAGGTCACACACATTAAGAACTATTAGTTAGAAATTAAAATCGAATGATTTAATTAAGTATGACTTGATTAAAATATATTTTAGAAATCAAGGACTTAAATATAGTTAATACATAGATTATATTTCTAGACTTAAAAAAATAAAGTACGGACTTGATTGAGTTAATTTCTAAAATTATCCTAAATTAATATATGAAAATTTTTCATGAGACATTAATATTTTATCAATTTATAGGTTGTTTCAGATATCTCTATAAATAGTAAGTTATGCCTCTTATTTAGGGTATTTTTCTGTAAGAAAGAAAAACTATGTGAACATAATAATAGAGTTAACACTCTAGGTATAGTAATCCCTTTCTTTTAAATAAGAATTTAGGAGATTTCTCATAAATGGTTTGCGTGGATTACCATTGAAGGTCGGACAACAGAACAGCGTGTGATTTGTAATAACCCGGCCATTAAGAAATTATTCAAAGTCGAAGAAAAGATTTTCAAGTAACAAATCCCTAAGTAATTCTAGATTTATCTAATAGATCCTAAAGACTCTAAAATAATTTTGTTTCGCAATTTCCATTATATATATATATATATATATATATATATATATATATATATATATATTCAGGAGCTCAAAGGACTAATCAACTATCAATAGCATAATTGTCAATAGATTAATAATGTGCAATTGTAAATACACTGCATTACTAAATGTTGCCACGTTTGCTTTAAAATTGGAGAAGTTTTTAAAATTTTGAGTAGTACATTAAGATCATTGGAAAATGGCTATAAAATACAGTGCCAGAAAAACAATAGCAAACTCATTTCCTTTTCATTTTTAACCTCCATCTCTACTATTTTCCCCATTTTACCCAAGATCATTGGTGAGATGGCCCGCGGAGCCAACGCCCCATCTGTCCCTCCAGTGTGGGAAAGACATGTCCTTAATGCAACTAACCCACCTCGAGTTACATGCAGACACCGAGCGTACGAGGAGGTAGCTGGCTCCACGAGCTCAATTCTTACACATGATCATCTGGTTCATCGTTCATTTTTCTTTAGCCCTTCAGATATAACTGCTCTTCGAAGATTGGTCCCACCTCACCTCAGCCATTGTTCTAGTTTCAAAATATTAACGGCATGTCTTTGGATTTGTCGGACCATTGCCCTCCAACCAGATCCTAATGAAGAAATGCGCATAATTTGCCTCGTCAACGCACGCATAATTTGCCTCGTCAACGCATAATTGATGAACCAGAACTCATCAAACCAGCGAAGCCCACCCCACATGAGTTCAAACTGTTATCTGACATTGATGACCAAGAAGGGCTTCGATTCCACATTCCAGTCATACAATTCTATCGCCACAATCCCTCGGTGCAAGGAAAAGACCCCGTCAAGATCATCAGAGAGGCAATTGCTAAGACATTAGTGTTTTACTATCCATTTGCCGGTAGGCTGAGGGAAGGGGATAACCGCAAGCTCATGGTGGAATGCACTGGCGAGGGTATCTTGTTTATAGAGGCTGACGCCGATGTTACTCTTGAGCAGTTTGGTGATCCACTTCAACCTCCATTTCCTTGCTTGGAGGAGCTCCTCTTTGATGTGCCTGGCTCTAGCGGGGTGCTAAACTGCCCTCTGTTACTTATTCAGGTAATTTTTCTGTATTTTTGTCCACTACGCTGGTCCAAGACTTTTTCTGTGTCACCTATTAGGTAGCAAAGATTATTAAGGGAGCAAGAAATCCTTCTACGTATCAAACACTACGAAGTCTATCAAGCCATCATAAGAGTAGACAGATAGCAAAATTATAAGCTATATATTATATCGGTGAAACCTACCATGATTAATTGTATGTTCCGATATTTTTTTTCGCGCAGTTGTTATAGTAACTATAAAATTACATTCAAAATTTTATTAAAACAATGATCTCATAAATTTAGTTTCAAATCGTAATCTTTCTTGTTAGTGCAAGTTGAGGAGGAAAAAGTCACATCATATATGTTATATATATTAGGTTTAAAATTATGTTCCTGCTTTGTTGTGTTGATGATCTAAAAATTCCAATCCACTAGTCAAATAGGCATAATTCGCTAATACATCCACTCATGAAATCATCTAACAATCATCTAGGTATTTGCTGTCTAATTTATTATGCAAATTGGCAGGTGTCACGGCTCAAGTGTGGTGGTTTTCTCTTTGCCCTCCGCCTCAACCATACCATGAGTGATGGCCCAGGATTAGAGCAATTCATGGCAGCGGTGGCTGAGATAGCCCGCGGAGCCAACGCCCCATCTGTCCCTCCAGTGTGGGAAAGACATGTCCTTAATGCAACTGAACCACCTCGAGTTACATGCAGACACCGAGCGTACGAGGAGGTAGCTGGCTCCACGAGCTCAATTCTTACACATGATCATCTGGTTCATCGTTCATTTTTCTTTAGCCCTTCAGATATAACTGCTCTTCGAAGATTGGTCCCACCTCACCTCAGCCATTGTTCTAGTTTCGAAATAATAACGGCATGTCTTTGGATATGTCGGACCATTGCCCTCCAACCAGATCCTAATGAAGAAATGCGCATAATTTGCCTCGTCAACGCACGTGAAAAATTCAACCCTCCAGTATTACCAAGAGGTTACTATGGTAATGGTTTTTTTCTTCTAGCAGCAGTAGCGACTGCAGGGGAACTTTCGAGAAAGCCAATTGGATATGCTTTGGAGTTGGTAAGGAAGGCTAAGGCGGACATGACTGAGGAGTACTTGCGATCTACAGCATCTTTGATAGTGAGCAAGGGAAGGCCTCTTTTTACTGTGCCAGGGACCTACATAGTGTCGGACTTGAGACGTGCCGGACTTGAAAAGGTAGATTTCGGATGGGGAAATGCTATCTATGCTGGGACTGCAAAAGCCATCCCTGAACTTGCAAGCTTTTATATTCCGTTTACAAATAAGAAAGGAGAAGATGGGATCGTTGTACCATTTTGCTTGCCATCTCCTGCTGTGGAAAGATTTTACAAGGAGCTTGAAGGCATGCTAAAGGGACAGCTAGTTAGTTAGCGGAGGAGCAAACTCCAAGTTAATCGTATCTTCTTTATAAGTTAAATTGTTTACTCTTATTTTCTGTGTACCACATATCATTTATTTATGTTTCGTTCGAATTTCATTTTTTAATATTAGTACGACATTTACCTTTTATGTCCATTCAGCATGTGCTATGACTATTAATAATATGAGTGTTTGTTTTTGTAATTCTTTTTATGGCTGTTATTTAAAAAAATATAATTTAAATTGTAGTTGGATATAAAATAATCAAAGAGGATATTGATTTTTTTTCATACATGACATTAAACATTTAATATTTAAGTAAGTTCAACTACTTGTAACATAAAAACTTTTATAATTCTCTCATCAAACTTAAAGTGTTTTGACAAGAATGATGATTGTTGTGGAAACATTATTTTATAGGTTTTACAATCATTTATGGCAAAAAAAAAAAAAAAAAACCCAACACACAACATCTATAACAAAGGTTTTAAGAAGGGAAGAGGTCAATGGAAGAAATTATGAACTATTTATAGAATCAAGAAGACGATAAGAAGTAGGTCAGGGAAAGTAGAGAGGAGAGGAGAGATATTTTGGTCAAGAGATAATTCAACCGTCTTCAATATTCAAAAAGTATGGCATGCTTTAGATGAACCTACATTGTGGGACCATAATTATTATATGGGTCTCATATTCTTCAACCAACATTTTAAATATTTTCCATACACCATACCATATTTTCTACTACAAAAATAAGCACATTCATAAACACAAGGTTGACAAATTTATGCTTGAAGAAAAGGACTCCATTTCATATTTATAACCGATGGACTTTTTCCTAATATATCATATTTGAAGAAATATAACTTGTTGTGCTGAGAAGAGGGAGATTTTTTTTTTTGGGGGGGCTGGTTGTTTGCAGACGGGGAGAGTTGGGATGGGGAAGAAGAAGGAGAAATAGAGGAGGGGAGGAGGAGAGGGTCGGCAGAGTGGGCATATATTAACTTTTTCCGACGGTGTCACCGACTACTTCCGTCGGTGAGTCCGTCGGCTATTCTAACGACAAAATTAACACCTCACCGTACGGATCTTTCATTTTGAATCCCTCGGTGATTTCGTTGGCAATTTAAACGGTAAATCAGTCATGTCACCATAAGAATCTGCCGTCATGAATCCCTCAGTGATTCCGTCAGAAAAAATGATCTGCAAAAACCGCCACATCAGCTAACTTTCTTCTTTTTTTATTCTGAACATTCCATCTGTAATTCAGTTGATATATACCGACAGAATTATGGATGAAAAAAATTACGTCGATAAGTTCGACCTCAAATTATCGACAGAAAAATATTTCATCTATTCTCAAATAGTAGTGACTGAGAAATCCTTGACCAAGGTGTAATGAAATTTAAAAAGAGCTTCAAATCTTATTCAAATGATCAATGACCATTATGTAAAGAATAAACATTATTTAACATGATAGATATGCTTTATACTTTAATGTTAAATTGAAATATTATTGATGAAAGGATATTAATTACACTAAGAAATCGGTCACTAAAAGGCTATGTCAAACCACTAATGACTTTTCTAATATTTGGGGGATCATGACACGTTACTAGATGATATACATGATCTTCAAATATAAATTAATCAATTATTGAATTCTTAATAAATTAAAATTTTTAATTTATTTAATTATAATTATAATTATAATTTATATTTGAGCCAACATATTAGAAATTTAATAGGTCACACACATTAAGAACCATTAATCAGAAATTAAACTTGAATGATTTAATTAAGTATGACTTGATTAAAATATGTTTTAGAAATCAAGGATTAAAATATAATTAATATATAGATTATATTTCTAGACTTAAAAAAATAAAATAAGGACTTAATTGAGTTAATTTCTAAAAATTATCCTAAATTAATATATAAAATTTTTCATGAGGCAAATTGATATTTTGTCAATTTATAAGTTGTTTCAGATTCCTCTATAAATAGTAAATTATGCTCTTATTTAAGGTGGTTGTCTGTTAGATAGAAAAAACTATGTAAACATAATAATAGAGTTAGCACTCTAAGCATAGTAATCCCTTTCTTCTAAATAAGAATTTAAGAGATTTCTCATAAATGATTTGTGTGGATTACCGTTGAAGGTTGAACAATTGAACGGCTTGTAATTTGCGATAACCCGGTCTTTAAGGAATTATTCAAAGTCAAAGAAAAGATTTTCAAATAACAAATTCCTAAGCAATTCTAAATCTATCTAACAGGATCTTAAAGACTCTCAAATAATTTTGTTTCATAATATCCATTATATATATGATATTCAGGAGCCCAAAGGACTAATCAATTATCAATAGCATAATTGTTAATAGATTAATGATGTGCAATTGTAAATACACCGCATTACTAAATGCTGCCACATTTGCTTTAAAATTGGATAAGTTTTTAAAATTTGTAGTCCTTTAAGATCATTGGAAAATGGCTATAAAATACAATGTGTCGTAACCCAATTTTGATCATTTTTATTTTAATTTTTTTTTTATTTACTGAAAAGGATAAAAAAATGATGATAAAAAAATAATAATGATGAAAAACAAGTAAAATGAAATAAATAAAGAATGAATTAAAATTTGGGTTAAGGGCAACATGATTGAAAGTTTTGAGGTTTAATTAAACTTTGAAATTAATCTAATTAACCCAATCAAGGGTTTAATTGGAGAATTGATAAGTTTTGGGGTTTAATTAAACTTTGAAATTAATCTAATTAATCCAATCAAGGGTTAAATTGGAGAATTTGAGACTTAATTAAGCTTGAAATTAGTTTAATTAATCCAATCAAGGGTTTAATTGGAAAATTGATAAGTTTTGAGACTTAATTAAGCTTGGAATTAATTTAATTAATTCAATCAAGGGTTTAATTGGAGAATTGATAAGTTTTAGACTTAATTGAGCTTGTAATTAACTTATTCAGGGACTTAATTGAAGACCTATTAAAGTTTGGGGACAAAATTGCAAAATTAAAATCCAAGGATTAGCTTGTAAAAAGCACCGAAATAAAGGGGTCCAATTACAATTTACACAGGGGCTTGATTGCACAATTTCAGAACTTCAGTGACTAGATGGAAAATGGCCATTCCCATCACACAAACGGCACTGTTTTTAGAAGCTGTTCATTGCCTTCTTCGCCTTCTTCCTCAAGAGCCGTTTCTGGCAGTAATGGCTTTGAAGCCGTTTTAAATGGTTGGTATTCTCTGGCTACAAAGCCAGAGAAGATGAGAGAGCGCGGGAGGGGAAAAAGAAGAAAAAAACTAGGACTGAAAGGGGAGACAGAGAGAAAAAAACAGGGGGAGGGACAAAAAAGAAAGACAAAGAACAGAGACGGGGGAAGAAGTGAACCAGGAGGAGGACACGAAAAAAACGAGGGGAGCGACGGAGAGAAACAGAACCAGGGGAAAATTTTGGTTCATCAACTAGCAGCAAATCCTCGTGCTTTGACCACCACTGTCTTCATCTTGAACAGAAAAGATGAGAGAAAAAAAAAAAAAAACAGATTTTTGTTCCTTGCTTTCTTCTCAAAGAAACAGAGGAGGCCAAGAGAAAAGGGAGACTAAAAAGGAGGACATACAGAGAGAGAAGAATTGAGAAGGACAGGGGACTGGACCGAGAGAGAGGGAACGAGAGGAGAAAAAGAACAGACGGTGAGAGAGTCAAGAGAACAGAATAAATACACAGAGAGACTATACAGAGAAGATAATAAAGAAACAGAAGACCAGAGGAACAAGCAAATACAGACATAATAAAAAGGGAAGAACGAATTCGCAGAATACCAAGAACGAAGAAGGGCGAAGGAGAAGGCGCTCAGCACCAGGTAAGTTGCATTTTCCCTTATTGCATTTTAATTACATGCTTCTGTAGCAGGCGTGCGTGAGCAGTTCACGCCCACCTCCTGGTAAAAATTAACAAAAACAATGGCCAGCCGGGTCAAGTCTGTGACCCGGCTAGGCTTGCTGGGTCCAGCCCAGCCTCCATGGGCTGAGCTGGGCCCAGCCAAAAAAATAATTAAAAAAAATGAAAAAATGAAAAAAAAATAGGAAGTGTAGAAATAAAAATTTTGCATGTCTTAGAAAAAATATATTTTTTGTCAATTTATTCACTGATATCAAGATTGGGTATATATATATATATATATATATATATATATATATATATACTAATGTTTTTTTTATAGCTATGAATTTTTACCAACGCTAGAGTTGGAATTATTCGTGGTGGAATTTTTACCAACACCAGAATTGAAATTATTCGAGGTTGGAATTTTAACCAACACCAGAGTTGGAATTATTTAAGATCGAATATTCACTAGTGCCAGAGTGAGGAATATTATAAACAAATCATCATAGCATAAGCGAATAAATGTTTAACAATTTAAGACAAAACCAGCAATGCAGTTTGCCTTAAGCAGAACATTTAAGGGGTGATAATATCTTCCCTTTTACGTAACCAGTCCCGTACCATAAAATCTCTGTTGACCAGTTAGGGTTCCTAGTGACCATAATACTAAGTGGCGACTCCTCAAATAAAATATTTTTCCTAAAATAACAAAATGCCAGAAATATGTTCTTTTTCCATAACAAAGATAATAATTTTTAAGGCCGTCGCGATGTCGGATGCGACACAATGCTAGAATAACAATAGCAAATTCATTTTCTTTTCATTTTTAACCTCCATCTTTACCATTTTCCCTAATAAATTAACAAATCTTATAACAAATAACACATGCTTCAAACCATCTTAAAATTTCATCCTCAAGTCATAACAATTAACATGGACAAAATGGATTAAAGCTAAGAGCATTAAATGCAACAAATGTTGGAAACATGCTACTATTAAGATATTAGAGATTGAGTGTGGTGAAAAAAAGATTTTTTACTAGTGTAATTAGAATTCTTGTAATAAAATATTAATTTATTAGTAAAATCTTTGTCGCAGGGTGTCGGGTCGATGATGTGTTTACCTGCTATAAGCATGTATTGAAAAGGGATTTGGGTATAATCATAAAATTATTATTATGAAGTTCATGAGTCACCACCTGGTATTATAGTTACCAGAAAACTTATGATCTGCGAGTCTAGGTAAAGAACTAGTTGTGCAAGAGAAAGACACATCACCCTCAGTGCACCTTACCTAAGGTAAATTACATTATTATTTAATTATTTTTCTAGGTCATGTTTTTATCTATTGGCCTTGTCTATGGTTCAAGATAGATCTACCTACGTGAGTAAATCTCTTCCATATCGGGTTAAAACCTAACTATTTTAAAACCCAAATTTTAGTATCCCATTTATTTCTTTGTATCTTAAATACTTAAGGAAAAACTCTACTGTATAATTCTACACCCCCAAATATTAAAATCTACAACTAAACCCTAACACTTTAAATATAAAGTGAACAAAATGATTGGTGAAGGGTTTTTGATATTTTTGTCAAACCCTAACGAATAATCATGAACTAATTACAATATTCATTTTTTGCATTTTAGAACATGAGAAAGATACACTGAATTTGTGTGTGTGTGTGTGTGGATAACAAATAAATTAATTGGTATTTGTATGTTTTTTTATAAGTGACTTCATGATGTTTGGGTTGGTAGGTTGTTTAAGGAAGTTTTTATGGTCTATTTGTAGGTTTTGGTAAAAAAAAAAAGGGTAAAAAATAGGTTTCCAAGCCAAATTTTCTTCAAATTTTTAGGCCACCGCATTTTAGATAGTAACTAGTAGGCAATAAGGTCTGAATTTTCAACATTGAATCTTGCAACAGAGCAAGTAATTAAGAAACAAAGAGAGTGAAGATGGCAAGGAAAGTTGCACTCCTGTCAATTGTGGGGATGGTAATGGCAGAGTGTGCACAAGCTGGGCGTATGATATTAGGCAAAGCAGCCATGTCAAACAACATGATATTTTCTCTTTTGTTTTTCTTTAATTGAAATCTATTTTCTTAAAAAAATAATTAATTTAAAATATTGTAAATGTAATAATTCTTAAATTCTTAAAATTAATTAAGAATATATTTTATATATTATTTTAAAGAATATTATTCAATTTTACTTTATATTTGAATGAGAGTTTAAATATAAAGTGAACAAAATGATTGGTGAAGGGTTTTTTATATTTTTGTCAAACCCTAACGCATAATCATGAATTAGTTACAATATCCATTTTTGCATTTTAGAAACATGAGAAAGATACATTTTTGTTTTTTTTTATATAAGAAGTGTGCATAAAAAAACTTTTAAGATTTGGTCATATGGACGAAAATAAAATATATTTTTTAATTTTTTTAAATAGGAAATTAATTTAAATTTTTTTCTTGAATTTTTTAAATTTAAAAAAAAATTTCAAAAAGGCTTTGGACGAAACCAGGTATTTTAATATCAGATTTGTATTTTACAATGTTAATATACAACCCAATATTATGCAAAATTATTAGAAAAACATGAGAGAAAATCACAAATATTTTGAAATGACTTTTGAATTTTTTTTTATTATTAAATTTAAATTGGGCTAGACTTGAAATATGTCCATCCCGACTTAGGTTAGGTCGATTGGCGGCCCAACATACCCTTTCTCTTTTTTTTTAGTGGGTCAGACCCGACATAGTTATTTAAGCTGTTCAGCCAGACCTATATTAATAGTATTTTTTCATTTGCATGCATTCCTTATGCATGCGAATGACTACGAAGTTTTTAAAGGAGAAAAAAAAGAGGCAAACTTTCTTGGCTGTAGGAGAAGAGAGGTTGGTGGCGTTCCTAAACATCCAAGGCAGATATTTAATAGAGAGCATGGAGGTACTTTAATTATATATATATATATATATGTGTGTGTGTGTGTGGATAATAAATAAATTAATTGGTATTTGTATTTTTTTTTTGTAAGTGACTTCATGATGTTAGGGTTGGTAGGTTGTTTAAGGAAGTTTTTATGGTCTATTTGTAGTTTTTGGTAAATAAAAAAAGGGGTAAAAAATAGATTTTCAAGCCAAATTTTCTTCAAATTTTTAGGCCACCGCATTTTAGACAGCAACTAGTAGGCAACAGGGTCTGAATTTACAACATTGAATCTTGTAACAGAGCAAGTAATTAAGAAACAAAGAGAGTGAAGATGGCGAGGAAAGTTGCACTCCTGCCAATTGTGGGGATGGTAATGGCATAGTGTGCACAAGCTGAGCGTATGATATTAGGCAAAGCAGCCATGTCAAATGGCATGATATTTTCTTTTTTGTTTTTCTTTAATTGAAATCTATTTTCTTAAAAAGTTAATTAATTTAAATTATTGTAAATGTATTAATTCTTAAATTCATAAAATTAATTAAGAATATATTTTAGATATTATTTTAAAGAATATTATTCAATTTTACTTTATATTTGAATGAGAGTTTGTATTTTTATATATATATATATATATATATTATATATATATATATATATATATTTTAGATCTGATTTAAAACGTGTTGAATGCTTATATTTGTAGTTTTGTACTATTACAATTGGATTCATGGAATTTCTCAGCAATATATACAGTGTGTTCCACCTTATCTCCTTTAATCAATCATAACCACCGAAAATGAGGTGATAAAAAGACCACCGAATCTACAGGAAAACATCACCATCTCTCGTGAAAAAAAAAAAAAAAAACAAAATGATTAAAACATGTTGCATGCTTATATTTGTATTCTTACATGCTTCTGCCAGGTCAACAATTAAGGATTGACTATCTTTTTTAAAGAATTAGAGTTGGATACTTGGATTCATGGAAAAATCTCAACTATTCCTCTTTTTTCATATGAAGAATAACTTTGCACCAAAAATAGAAGAGAATAAATAGACCAACGAATCTAGATAAAAACATTAATCAAAATACATTTGACAACCACATAATATATTTATCAATGTAACATGGCTCGTCAAAACATGCCACGTCATTTCAATTTAAACCACAAAATCTAACAATCTTAAATTGTGCTAAAGCATCACTGCATGATAGTTCACTCTTTTATCTTTATTTGTCCGATATACTCTTAGCCTTTTCTATATATAACTTGCTAGTTGGCTTCATTTTTCACAAAAAAAATCATTCCATACCACAATGGCTTCATCACCCTCTTCTCTAGTTTTCAAAGTTCACAGACGTGAACCCGAGCTGATCAAACCAGCGAAGCCCACCCCACATGAGTTCAAACTGTTATCTGACATTGATGATCAAGAAGGCCTTCGATTCCACATTCCACTCATACTATTTTATCGCCACAATCCCTCAATGCAAGGGAATAAAGACCCCGTCAAGGTCATCAGAGAGGCAATTGCTAAGACATTAGTGTTTTACTACCCATTTGCCGGGAGGCTGAGGGAAGGGCATAACCGCAAGCTCATGGTGGAATGCACTGGCGAGGGTATCTTGTTTATAGAGGCTGACGCTGATGTTACACTTGAGCAGTTTGGTGATCCACTTCAACCTCCATTTCCTTGCTTGGAGGAGCTCCTCTTCGATGTTCCTGGCTCTAGCGGGGTGCTAAACTGCCCTCTGTTACTTATTCAGGTAAATTTTATGTATTTTTGTCCACCACGCTAGTCCAAGACTTTTTCTGTCACCTATTAGGCAGCAAAAATTATTAAGGGAGCAAGAAATCCTTCTGCGTATCAAACACTACGTAGTCTATCAAGCCATCATAAGAGTAGACGCATAGCAAAATTATAAGCTATATATTATATCGGTGAAACCTACCATGATTAATTGTATGTTCCGATATTTTTTTTCCCGTAGTTGTTATAGTTACTATAAAATTGCTTTCAAAATTTTATTAAAAAAAAATGATCTTAAAATTTTAATTTCAAATCGTAATCTTTCTTGTTAGTGCAAGTTGAGGAGGAAAAAGTCACATCATATATGTTATATTTATTAGGTTTAATATTTTGTTACTGCTTTGTGTTGATGATCTAAAAATTCCAATCCACTAGTCAAATAAGCATAATTCGCTATTACATCCAATCATGAAATCATCCAACAATCATCTAGGTATATGCTGTCTAATTTATTATGCAAATTGGCAGGTGTCACGGCTCAAGTGTGGTGGTTTTCTCTTTGCCCTCCGCCTCAACCATACCATGAGTGATGGCCCAGGATTAGAGCAATTCATGGCAGCGGTGGCTGAGATGGCCCGCGGAGCCAACGCCCCAGCTGTCCCTCCAGTGTGGGAAAGACATGTCCTTAATGCAACTGACCCACCTCGAGTTACATGCAGACACCGAGCGTACGAGGAGGTAGCTGGCTCCACGAGCTCAATTCTTACACATGATCATCTGGTTCATCGTTCATTTTTCTTTAGCCCTTCAGATATAACTGCTCTTCGAAGATTGGTCCCACCTCACCTCAGCCATTGTTCTAGTTTCGAAATAATAACGGCATGTCTTTGGATATGTCGGACCATTGCCCTCCAACCAGATCCTAATGAAGAAATGCGCATAATTTGCCTCGTCAATGCTCGTGAAAAATTCAACCCTCCGTTATTACCAAGAGGTTACTATGGCAATGGTTTTGGTCTTCTAGCAGCAGTAGCCACTGCGGGGGAACTTTCGAGAAAGCCAATTGGATATGCTTTGGAGTTGGTAAGGAAGGCTAAGGCGGACATGACTGAGGAGTACTTGCGATCTACAGCATCTTTGATGGTGAGCAAGGGAAGGCCTCTTTTTACTGTGCCAGGGACCTACATAGTGTCGGACTTGAGACGTGCCGGACTTGAAAAGGTAGATTTCGGATGGGGAAATGCTATCTATGCTGGGACTGCAAAAGCCATCCCTGAACTTGCAAGCTTTTATAGTCCGTTTACAAATAAGAAAGGAGAAGATGGGATCGTTGTACCATTTTGCTTGCCATCTCCTGCTGTGGAAAGATTTTACAAGGAGCTTGAAGGCATGCTAAAGGGACAGCTAGTTAGCGGAGGAGCAAATTCCAAGTTAATCGTATCTTCTTTATAAGTTAAATTGTTTACTCTTATTTTCTATGTACCACATATCATTTATGTATGCTGCGTTTGAATTTCATTTTTTACTATTAGTACGACATTTACCTTTTATGTCCATTCAGCATGTGTTATATATGATTATTAATAATATGAGTGTTTGTTTTTATAATTCTTTTTATGGCTGTTATTTAAAAAAAATAATTTAAATTGTAGTTGGATATAAAATAATCAAAGAGGATATTAATTTTTTTTCATACATGACATTAAACATTTAATATATAAGTAAGATCAACTACTTGTAACATAAAAACTTTTATAATTCTCTCATCAAATTTAAATTAAGTAGTTTGACAAGGATGATGATTGTTGTTGAAACATTATTTTATAGGTTTTACAATCATTTATGATAAAAAAAAAAAAAAAAAAAAAAACAACACACAACATCTATAACAGAGGTTTTAAGAAGAGAAGAGGTCAATGGAAGAAATTGTGAACTATTGATAGAATCAAGAAGACAATAAGAAGCAGGTCAGGAAGAGTTGAGAGGAGAGGAGGGATATTTTGGTCAAGAGATAATTGAACGGTCTTCAATGTTCCATAAGTAAGTATGAAACTATATTGTGGGACCATAATTATTATATGGATCTCAACCAACATTTTAAATGTTTTTCAGAGAATCATTAATTGTGAATGCGCCACACCATATTTTCTATCACAAAAATAAATACATTCATAAACACACGGTTGACAAATTTATGCTTGAAGAAAAGGACTTTTTCCTAATTCTTACACATGATCATCTGGCTCATCCTTCATTTTTCTTTAGCTCTTCAGATATAACTGCTCTTCGAAGATTGGTCCCACCTCACCTCAGCCACTGTTCTAGTTTCGAAATATTAACGGCATGTCTTTGGATTTGTCGGACCATTGCCCTCCAACCAGATCCTAATGAAGAAATGCGCATAATTTGCCTCGTCAACGCAGGTGAAAAATTCAACCCTCCATTATTACCAAGAGGTTACTATGGTAATGGTTTTTTTCTTCTAGCAGCAGTAGCGACTGCAGGGGAACTTTCGAATGACCCAAGGCCATTTTGGATCATGTAATCTGCAGGATCCACGGCTATGTTAGGTCCTGCAGAGAGGCATACCAAAGGTTATGTTGGGTCCTGCAGTCTTTAGAACCTGAAGCTAGTTTAGGTTCTGCCCGACTCCCCAGACTCAAAGCTATTTTGGATTCTATACCTGGCCAAATCCTATGCTATTTTGAGTCCTGCCCTGATCTGACCCCACGCTATTCTTGGTCCTGCAGAGGCTAGGATCCAAGGATATTTAGGGTTCCGGCTGGAACCAAGACTATTTTGGGTCTTGTCCAACTCGAATCCAAAGTTATTAAGGTCCTGACCCGGCCAGAACCCAAATTTATTTTGGGTTTTGTATAATATCGGATCCAACATAGATTTTATAGTATTACTAATAAGAGTACACAGATAAGGGAGGAAGAAATTATTAAGGGAGCAAGAAATACTGTTGCGTATCAAACACTACGAAGTCTATCAAGCCATCATAAGAGTAGAAAGATAGCAAAATTATAAGCTATTATATTGGTGAAACCTGCCATGATTAATTGTATGTTCCGATATTTTTTTTTTGGTAGTTGTTATAGTTACTATAAAATTACTTTCAAAATTTTATTAAAAAAATGATCTCAAAATTTTAATTTCAAATCGTAATCTTTCTTGTTAGTGCAAGTTGAGGAGGAAAAAGTAACATCATAAATGTTATATTTATTAGGTTTAATATTGTGTTCCTGTTTTGTGTTGATGATCTAAAAATTCCAATCCACTAGTCAAATAGGCATAATTTGCTAATACATCTAGGTATATGCTGTCTAATTAATTATGCAAATTGGCAGGTGTCACGGCTCAAGTGTGGTGGTTTTCTCTTTGCCCTCCGCCTCAACCATACCATGAGTGATGGTCCAGGATTAGTGCAATTCATGGCAGCGGTGGGTGAGATGGCCCGCAGAGCCAACGCCCCTTGACATGTCCTTAATGCAACTGACCATCTCAAGTCAAGGTATCAATTCTGTTTTTTTATAGGTATTTTATTTTTTCAATTAGAATGTAATATTTTAATTTTAGAGTATTTTAATTTGTTGTTTTAGGATTGTACTGTTCACACACACATATATATATTCTCAACAAGCCTAATTCAAATGCAAGATAAATTAATTATAAATTATGCAATATAAACACAATACCAAACAAACATAATTTTAAAATTTAAAATATTTCTAAATAGTCAAGATTAAATAGATCTTTAACTTAAAGTAATTCAACTTAAACAAAATATCAAAATATTATGAAAGTAAAATTTTTTAACACAAATATTTTAAATATAAAGTTAGGTCAATGTTATCAAGGCTAATGGAATCTAAAGCATTCCTTGTTTTGCTCAAATTCCTACAAAGTATAAACATGAAAAAAACAACAAGAATATAAACCATATATATTAGTGATAAATCTAATTTTAAAAAATTAATATCATCGTTAATAAAAATAGTAATAATAATTTTCAATATTATTATTAATATCATTGCTATTGAAAATAGTAATGAAAAAGAACTTTTTATACTTGAATGGTTTACTTAATTAAATTGAACAAGGTTCAATTTGATTCAATAGCTTTTTAAGAGCGGAACAGAACATGTAGAATGAAACCGAAACGTTCCGGCTGAAATTTAGTCGAAAAATTCAGAACGAACCAAGATTTAAAATAAAATAAAAATTATTTTGTTTTATTCCGTTTTTTGAATTGATATGAAATATTTCAGTTGTTTCAAATAAAACAGAATGGAATTAACAACCTTACCTTGAGTTGCATGTAGACACCGACCGAACGGGAGGTAGCTGGCTACAAGAGCTCAATTCTTACACATGATCATCTGGCTCATCGTTCATTTTTCTTTAGCCCTTCAGATATAACTGCTCTTCGAAGATTAGTCCCACCTCACCTCAGCCATTGTTCTAGTTTCAAAATATTAACGGCATATGTTTGGATATGTCGGACCATTGCCCTCCAACCAGATCCTAATGAAGAAATGCGCATAATTTGCCTCGTCAACGCACGTGAAAAATTTAACCCTCCATCATTACCAAGAGGTTACTATGGTAATGGGTTTTTTTTTTCTAATAGCAGTAGCGACTGTAGGGGAACTTTCGAATGACCCAAGGCCATTTTGGATCATGTAATCTACAGGATCCACGGCTATGTTAGGTCCTGTAAAGAGGCCATACCCAAGGCTATGTTGGTCCTGCAGTCTCTAGAACCTGAGGTTATTTTAGATCTTGCACTGGACCTGAGACTATTTTGGGTCTTGCCCGACTTCCTAGACCCAAAGCTATTTTGGATCTTGCACTCAGCCAAACCCCATGCTATTTTGAGTCCTGCCCCGACCCGGCCCAAGGCTATTCTTGGTCCTGCAGAGGCCAGGACCCAAGGATATTTGGGGTCCTACCTGACCGGAACAAAATGCTATTTTAGGTCTTGCCCGGCTAGAACCAAGGCTATTTTAGGTCTTGCCCAACTCAAATCTAGGGCTGTTAAGGTCCTGACCCAGCCAGAACCCAAATCTATTTTGGGTTCTACATAATGTTGGACCCAACATAGATTTTATAGTATTAATAATAATATTTAACTTGCCTATCCAAATTCTTATTTTTTTAATTAATTTTAAAAAAATATATCCCTTTTCTTCGATAGTAATAATATTTTTTTAATTTACTAATGATAATAATAATATTTTAAATAATAATATTTTTTTAGTAATATTTTGAATTATAATAAAAATAATAATACTATAACATGTTTAAATCAAGAAATAAAGGTTGAAATTGATCATAAATAATTAATCAAATAGGTTTGAAGAATATTAATCGATTAAAGAACTAGACTGCAAGAGTTTAAATTCACAAGAATGACTAATAGGTTCAATTCTACTCTAAATGAGAATTCTTTATAGATAAAACTATTCAAGTCATTTAGCTTAGTTAGAAATTCACATGATTATTAGTAAATAAAAAATTTAGTTTGTATTAGGATTTAATATAGCTCGTTATCTTATATAGATTACATTTATTTTTTAATATTATGATTAAATTAAAATATTTTAATCTCTATATATATGATAAGGAGCTATATTGAATCTTAATACTATAAAAACAAGCTCTTTGAGATTCCTAACTAAGCTATACTGAATCCTAATACTATATAACTAATCTCTATGGTTCGGTAAAAATCAAATTCAATTTTTTAATTTTTTTTATTGAATCCCTTGTGGCTAATTTCATAATCCAATTTTTGACCCTTTTACTTTAATTATTTTATTTAATGAAAAAATAATGAAAAACAAGTAAAAATAGAATAAATGAAGAATGAACTAAATTTTGGGTTAAGAGCAACATCATTGAAAGTTTAAAGATTTAATTAAATTTATGACTAGTTTAATTAATCAAATTAAGAGTTTAATTGGAGAGTTGATAAGCTTTGAGACTTAATTAAGCTTATAATTAATTTAATTAATCCAATTAATGGCTTAATTGAAAAATTATCAAAGTATAAGGCTGATTCTGGTAAATTTTGCAAGAAATTAACATCCAGGGACTGTTTTGTAAAATTCACTGAAATATAGGGGTCCAATTAAAGTTTATCCAAGGGCTTAATTACAAAACTTTCAAAACATCAAGGACCAAAATGCAAAATAACCTAAACACTGTTCATCTTCTTAAAAATACAAAGATGGATTTTTGACAATATATTCTTGAATGATGAGAGCCCTGGTGGATAACAAAATTTGATTTTTTGAGGAGAAAAATCCAAATTTGGAGGTTTATGGACTTAATTGAATTTTTAATTGAATTTATCGAGGATTTGAGTGCAAGAAAGATTGATTTTTAAGTCAATTTGGGCTTTAATTAGAAGAAATTTAAGTTCTGGGGCCAAAATATATTTTTTAGAAATTTATTAGGTCAAATCAGGGGCTTAATTGCATAAATATTGAAGTTTAATGGCCAATTAGGGGCTTAATTGTGAAAATCCGAAACCAGGGACCAATTTGGAAAAGGCGTGAAGATAGAGGGGGCTGTATTGAATTGATTCAGGGGCCTAATTGAAGAAATTAGAAGTTTATTGATTAATTGAGGGTCAAATTGCATAAATCAGAGACCAAGGACCAAAGTGAAAAACACGGCCAACAAGAGGGGCGGAGATGGAAATTGAAAGGGATGCAATTGAAATGTACAAAATATAATTGAGGGCTGATTTGAAGTTTGACGCGTTCTGGCGCCCTGTTTTAATGAAACGAAGCGTTTTGTCCAAAACGACGCCGTTTCATGGTAAAAAAAAAAAAAAAAAAGGACCGAACGGTGTCGTTTTGAACGACACTGTTCCTCTTTCTTCTTCCCCCGGGCGTGCAGCAGGGGAAGAGAAAACGTTTTTTCTCCTTTCTTCAACCCTACACGCCAATGCCTGCCACGACCCGAAACCCCACGCCCTCTCATGATGAAAATTTGGGGGAGCCGCGCCTTGCCAGCCGCGGCCACTGGCCAACCGACTAGCCCTGCCCTGCTCACCATAAGCAGCAATAATGAGCCCCGCTCCCTTGCCCCCTATAAATAGCAACTTAACGCCAGCATGCGGGGGAGGAGAAAAAAAGGGAAGAGAGAGAGAGAATCAAGGACGCCGGGGAAAGAAAAAAAGAAAAAAACCGAAGAGAGAGGAGGAGAGAAAAACAACCAAACATAAGAGAGCCACCGGAAAAAAACCTGAAACTGAGAGGAAGGGGAAAGCTTGAAACTGGGAGGAAACTTAGAAAATGAAAATAAAGCAACGAACTGAGAGAACGTACCGAACCGTTGGAAACAGCTGCAGCGCCACCTGGAGCCGCCGTCCGTGAGCCACGACACCGCCACCGGCCTCCACCGCAACACCACCAGCGACCACCTCCTTCATGCCAGGTAAAGTCTTCTTCACCTCTGCATTTTAGTTACAGGCTTTTGCCTCTTGCATGCAGAATCGTTCTGCATGCAGGAGGCGGGGGGGGGAGAAAAATAATTCTCCCCCTGCTGGGCTTCTGTTGCTGGGCCAGCCTTGCACGTCTGGGCCGGGCCTGGCCCAGATTGAAGAAGATTTTTCGATTGGGCCGAGGTCAGCCCAACCTTTCTTTGTTGGGCTGAGCCCACATGATATATTATATTGTATATTATAAATTATAATATATGTGTGTGTATATTATATATATATATATATATATATAAATATATTTTTTGAAAAACCTTTGAAAAATACTGTTGATTTTCCTGCATATTTTTGTCAAAATGGTTTGTATTTCTATATACCGTAGAAATACAAATTCAGTATTAAAATACCCAGTTTTCGTCAAAACATCAAAGATTTTCAAAATAAAAAATGTTTTTGGTTTTTAAAAAATTCTAAAAAGTCCTTAAAAATGTTGTTGATTTTTCCTAGATATTTTTATTAAGGTGGATTAATATTGGGTTGTATTTTTATACTGTAAGGATACAAACCCAGTATTAAAATACCCGATTTTCGTCAAAACATCAAAAATATATTTACATAAAAAAAAAATGTTTTTGTTTTAAAATACGGCCTAGTCTCTCAAAAATAAAGAAAAATCATCGCATCATATTTTCATACAACAAAAGGGATTTCGAAAATGATATATATATTAACGTGCATCTTGGCTTTAATAACCAGTTTATTCAAGCCATAAGAACTAGGTCAATATTTCAAAAACAACAAAAAAAATATTTTGTTTTCTTGTAACATTTGGGATTACGAATTTATACGTAAAACGTATTCCTAATATTAAAATAGAGTTTTGTATAGATGTTAGAACAGTTAGGATTTTACCCATTAAGATAAGGATCTCCTTACCGAGGAGGACTTTTCTTGAACCATACCAACAATTAGGAAAACACGAAAAGACCTTAGATTTCATTAGACAATAAAACAATGCAGCTTACCTTAGGTAGGGCGTATTTAGGGTGCTAATACCTTCTCTTTACGCAACCAGTCTCCGTACCCGATCTCTAAAACCAGTTAGAGTTCCTAGTGACCAAAATACTAGGTGGCGACTCCCATTCCATTTTCCATTGATAAATGACAAGAATTTCTTGTCTCTCCATATTTGCCAAATAGATTTACATTTTAGATTTAAAGTGGGACATATATAATATTTTTCGCCGTGACGTCGCACATGAATGAAAAAACACTAGGGGGAGAGGAATGAAAAAAACAATGAGGGGCTGACTGGAGAAAGCTTCAACATAGAGAGCAACGAGAACCAGAGGCAAAAAAAAAAAAACCAGGAGGCAGAGAAAGAAAAAGGAAAAGACGTAGGGGAATGGGGACGAGGAAGACGAAAACGGGTTAGACATAGAGAAGATAAAACACAGGGCATAAAACGCAAGAGAAGAACCCCTATCTCCTCCCTCTGTTCAGACCTCCATCACCATCACCATCGACCATTGTCTTCGTCTTCGTCTTTGTCTTCCAATAATAGCACAAGCAGCAGCATAGGAAAGAAGGACTCGAGAAGACACAGAAAAACAGAAACATAGGAGGAAGCATCAGCAATCGGGCAAGCCTCCGTCACCATCAACCTCGTCTTCGCCTTCAGCTCGCAGCTGCGCCCGCCCCAACAGCTCTTTCCCCCATCGTACTCTTGAGGCTAACGTCCACCAGCTCCTCAATCGTGAGAGGTTTCTTCTCCTCTGTGAACAACAAGCTGAATCGCCTGCCGTGAACACCGTCTCCCTCAGCTTTGCCAAGTAAGTTCTTCAGCTTTCCTTCTTTAGGTAAATTAATTACCCTGCTACTCTTGCATGCATGCGTGAGTGATTCACGCCTGCAGGCAATAGTGGCCAACTGGGTCACCAGTCCAAACCAGAGACCTAACCTTTTTTTTTTTTAGACCATGCTACATAAATAAAAAAAAAATTGTTTCTTTTAATATAAAATTTTAAGGATTTATTTACTAGCATCAGAGTCATGAATACCATACTTTTTTGGGTTGCTCTATATTTACCAACGTCAGAGTTGGAAATATTCATAGATGAATATTCACTGACGCCAAAGTCAAGAATAATAATATTGATTTAAATTATTTTATTTTTATACTACGTAATATTTATCAACGCCAGAGTTGGAAGTATCCGTAGTTGAATATTCACTAGTGTCAGAGTCAGGAATATTATAAGTAAATTATCATAGCATAAACTAATAAACATTTAGCAATTTAAGACGAAACTAACAATGCATCTTGCCTCAAGTAGGATGTTTAAGGGGTGGTAATATCTTTCCTTTTACGTAACTAGCCCCAAACCATACAATCTCTGTTGCCTAGTTAGGGTTCCTAGTAACCATAATACTAGGTGGCGACTCTTTAAACAAGATCTTTCCCCTTAAAAGAACAAGATGTCAGAAATCTATTCTTTTTCCCTAATTCAATCATCATTTTTAGGGACGCCGTGATGTCGGGTGCAACAGCTAATTTAATGAGTTATTATTGAAATTTGTAATGGAAATTGTTTTTGGCAACAACAATTTTAAATTTTGTTGATTTTGCTTCTAATTGAATCTTTTTGTGGTAAATTTATAATAGAAAAGTAAAATTCAAAGAAAGAGAAATTTGTATGTATAATTCTTGATTTATTATTTTAAAAACATGTATTAACTTTGTAGTTTACAATTAATTGTTTTCTAGATAACAAACAAAAAATACATTAACAATATCCACAATTTTTTTTCTTGCATTGAACAATAAAAAAATGCTCCATCTCACAACATAGAGCAAGTAGACTAACACACATACACACACACAAGAAATATAGGGCATGGAAAAAATGCTATAGCACTAGACACGAATTACTATTAATTGTAGTAGTGAATAGATGATTTTTCCCTTCATCAAATTAGCCTAGAAGACTAAACTCCGGGGAAAAAATGATGTTTTACATGTTATCCATTTGTTATTTTTGTTTTGATTAGGGGTACAATGATATTTTCCTTTTCTTTTTTGAATAGTAAAATACTTTCACTACCCTTAAAAGTAAAAAAAAAAAAATCAGATAATTAGTCTCCTAGTTGTTTTTTTTTTTTAAGATTTTAAATTTTCTAGCACAATGAATTTTCTAAGATAACCTTTCATTATATATATATATATATATATATATATATATATATATATATATATATATATATTCTTTTTCAATCTCATAACTTGATGTTGATTTTGATTTTTATTAGAATAGGCTTTATGGTTTTCTTTGTTTTTATATAGGGTTATCTCGATCTCATGACGTAACTTATGAGTTTGACGAGTTAACCTAAGTGGGCTCGCACTTTTTTTTTAACTTTTAATTGTTTTTTTTTCTTTTGGATTTTTTATATGATTGATTTTTTTTTATCCTTCAATATTATTTTTTTGATTTACGTGGGTGTCCGGGTCAGCTTGCACGCACCACGACTAATCCCACGGCCCACTAAACTTCCTGCAAACCCAATGAGCATGTAAGGCATCGCGGGGATGACAGGCATGCACAATGAGCTTTGAACCCTAGTGCAGGGAAAGGGAACAAGCCCCTTCAATATTTGATATGTTAGGAGGTGGTCTTCGTTGTTTTTCCATGTTAGTGTTTCCGGTCAAATTGTTTGAGACATAGGTTTTATGGGTTAACACGGATCAACATTGTTTTTTTTTTTTTCATGATTCAACATTGATTTTTATCATTTGATATTATTTTTTTTCTCTTTCTTTAAAACACATTTGTGTTGACTGAACCTTAGATGTTTTCTTAGTTTTTTTATTTGACTTGCAGCAAAATATGGGTCGCATGTAGAGAATGAGACTGTGGTTGAAGAAAAGTACTCAATTCCAAATTTATAATTGTTGGATATTTTTTTTAATTCTACCATAACCACCAACTATGTGATGCGACCTGCCTACCTACCGATTCAAATTTACCAAGCTTCATATTTATGTTTGAATTGATAGATTAATTAACCCGCGATTGACGAGGGATATGGAAAAAGAAAAACCAAACACATACTTAGTAGAAAATGAGAAATGATTGAATGACACAATTTCAATTTGTGTGTTAACATCAATATTCACATGTGAAATCGATAATAATATACTTAAAGAAGAAAAAAAAAACTAAAATTAATCATGAATAGTATACCAACAAAAATTGAAGATTTTTAATCAATCAAGAAAATCCAAAAGAAACTGATCATAAGACCAAGTGTCATGATATACAAAAAAATATGATTGATTGTAAGTATTAAAATTTATATGAATGACTAGGAGGTTTAATCCTACTTAGAGTTGGAATCTCTTATAATTTAAATTGACAAAGTTGTTTAGCTTAGTTAGGAATTCACATGATTATCAACAAATGAAAGTTTAGCTTGTATTAAAAATTCAATATACCTTCTTATCTTATAGATGTTACCAATACAATATTAGAATTATATACTTGGATTAAACTTCTAACACTATATCCATTAAAATAGGGTCATCCAACTACTAGAAAAAATAGCTAGCCCCATAAATGTCATTGCTTTTATTTACAACTTTTTTGTTTCTTTCAAATCATTTTCTTCGTTTACCTATTGTTCTTCTCATGTGATGTTGCTTAGGATAGATATGTATTTTTTAAGATTTAAAATCTTGAAATACCCATAATTTATTTAATTTTATGAGACTATTACTTGTCTTTGCTTATGTTCCTAGTTGTAGTTTCTTCTTATTAGAAAGAAGAAATTGATAATAGGTTACATAATTGATCAGAATATTAATAATTAGTTAATTAGTTGATTATGCTATTTCATATGCCATATAGCCAGTTGGTTGGTTATACATGACATTATTATATTCATATAAATATATATTTATTATCAATAAAGACTTAATGTATCTTTAATATTCATATAATATAAGATTAATGAATCTAGAGTAAAGTCTATGAGAAAAAAAAATGTTCTACAAAGAAAATTATAAAGTTGTTATAATTATGGGATTTCTATTGCATCAAAACATTATTCCTAAAATGTTCATGGTTGATACTCTCTTAAATATTGGACATTCATTAAAGCCATAAAGATTGATACATATTATGTTATTTTCTTTATGAAAGGAAATACTTATTCTCATAAGTTAAGGTATAAGGGATACCTAGAACTAATATGCAGGTGTTTATCATAAGACATGTACACTAAGCTGACCTGCTAAGAATTCCATATAGAGAGAACATATATGTCCATGGAAAAGCTCACTTGACGATTGTGTAAATGATCTTCATACTTGAGATTACTAAACAATCTTATATATAGAATGTTATGATTTCATCTTATTACATATTATCTTAATTAAGATAATAAAGGGCAAACATTGGGTATAACATGAACTATATAAATGTATTTTAGTGATTAAGAGAGGATTCATCACCTTTAGTGAATTATGAAAAATGTTCAATATATTCTCAAATAGTAGTGACCGAGAAATCCTTGGCCAAGGTGGAATGAAATTTGAAAAGAGTTTCAAATCTTATTCAAATGATCAATGACTATTATGTAAAGAACAAACATTATTTAACATGGTAGATATACTCTATGCTTTAATGTTAAATTGAAATATTATTGATGAAAGGATATTAATTACACTAAGAAATCGGTTATTGAAAGGTTAAGTCAAATCACTAATGACTTTTCTAATATTTGGAGGATCATGACACGTTACTAGACGATACACATAATCTTCAAATAAAAATTAATCAATTATTGAATTCATAATAAATTAAAATTTTTAATTTAATTAATTATAATTATAATTTATATTTGGCCCAACATATTAGGAACCTGATAGGACACACATTAAGAACCATTAGTCAGAAATTAAACTCGAATGATTTAATTAAGTATGACTTGATTAAAATATATTTTAGAAATCAAGGACTAAAATATAGTTAATACATAGATTATATTTCTAGACTTAAAAAAATTAAAGTACAGACTTAATTGAGTTAATTTCTAAAATTATCCTAAATTAATATATGAAAATTTTTCATGAGGCAAATTTATATTTTATCAATTTATAGATTGTTTCATATTTCTCTATACATAGTAAGTTATGCCTCTTATTTAGGGTAGTTGTTTGTTAAATAGAAAAACTATGTAAACATAATAATAGAGTTAACACTCTAAGCATAGTAATCCCTTTCTTCTAAATAAGAATTTAGAAGATTTCTCATAAATGGTTCGTGTGGATTACCATTGAAGGTCGAACAATAAAACGGCGTGTGATTTGTGATAACCCGGCCTTTAAGGAAATATTCAAAGTCGAAGAAAAGATTTTCAAGTAACAAACCCCTAAGCAATTTTAGATCTATCTAACAGAATCTTAGAGACTCTAAAATAATTTTGTTTCACAATTTCAATTATATATATGATATTCAGGAGCCCAAAGGATTAATCAACTATCAATAGCATAATTGTTAATAGATTAATAATATGCAATTGTAAATACACCACATTACTAAATGCTGCCACGTTTGCTTTAAAATTGGAGAAGTTTTTAAAATTTTGAGTAGTATTTTAGGATCATTGAAAAATGGCTATAAAATACAATGCCATAATAACAATAGCAAATTCATTTCCTTTTCATTTTTAACCTCCATCTCTACCATTTTACCCAATAAATTAACTTTGAAAATCAACCTACATGATCAATTCAAATCCTATAACAAACAATACCTGCTTCAAACTATCTTAAAATTTCATCCTTAAGTCATAACAATTAACATGGACAAAATGGATTAAAGCCCAAGAGCATTAAATGCAGCAAATGCTGGAAACATGCTACTGTTAAGATATTAGATATTGAGCGTGGTGAAAACAAGCTTTTTTACTAGTGTAATTAGAATTCTTGTAATAAAATATTAATTTATTAGTAAAATCTTTGTCGCAGGTCATTAGGTTGACGACAGGTCTTCCTCCTATAAGTATGTATTGGAAAGGGATTTGGATATAATCATAAAATTATTATTATGAAGTTCAGGAGTCACCACTTAGTATTATAGTTACCAGAAAACTTATGATCTGCGAGAATCTAAGTAAAAGATTAGTTGTGCAAGAGAAAGGTACATCACCCCCAGAACGTCCTACCTAAGGTAAGTTACATTGTTATTTAATTATTTTTCTAGGTCGTTTTCTATCTATTGGTCTTGTCTATGGTTCAAGGTAGATCTACCTACGTGAGGAAATCTCTTCCATATCGGGTTAAAACCTAACTATTCTAAAACCCAAATTTTAGTATCACATTTATTTCTTTGTATCTTTAATACTTAAGGGAAACTCTACTATATAGTTCTACACCTCCAAATATTAAAATCTACAGCTAAACCTTAACACTTTAAATATAAAGTGAACAAAATGATTAGTGAAGGGTTTTTTGTATTTTTGTCAAACCCTAACGCATAATCATGAATTAGTTACAATATCCAATTTTGCATTTTAGAACATGAGAAAGATACATTTTTGTTTTTTTTTTTTATATAAAAAGTGTGCATAGAAAAATTTGAAGATTTGGTCATATGGACGAAAATAAAATATTTTTTATTTTTTTTAAAGAGGAAATTAATTTAACTTTTTTTGTTGAATTTTTTAAATTTTCAAAAAAAAAATCAGAAAGATTGCGGAGGAAACCAGATATTTTAATATCAAATTTATATTTTACAATGTTATTATACAACCTAATAATATACAAAATTATTAGAAAAACATGAGAGAAAATCACAAATATTTTGAAATGACCCTTGATTTTTTTTATTATTAAATTTAAGTTGGGCTAGACTTGAAATAGATCCATCCTAACTTAGTTAGGTTAGGTCAATTGGCGGCCCAACAGACCCTTTCCTTTTTTTGTTAGTGGATCAGACCCAACCTAGCTATTTAAGTTGTTCAGCCAGACCTATATTAATGGTATTTTTTCATTTGCATGCATAAAAAATTCTGCATGCAAATGACTACGAAGGTTTTGAAGGAGAAAAAAAAGATGCAAACTTTCTTGGTTGTAAGAGAAAAGAGGTTGGTGGCGTTCCTAAACATCTAAGGCAGATATTTAATAGATGGCATTGTAGTACTTTAATAATATATATATATATATATATATATATATATATATATATATATGTGTGTGTGTGTGTGTGTGTGGAAAATAAATAAATTAATTGATATTTGTATTTTTTTTGTAACTGACTTCATGATGTTTGGGTTAGGTTGTTTAAGGAAGTTTTTATGGTCTATTTGTAGTTTTTGGTAAAAAAAAAAAAAATACATTTTTAAGCCAATTTTCCTTTAAATTTTTAGGCCACCGGATTTTAGACAACAACTAGTAGGCAACAGGGTCTGAATTTTAAACTTCGAATCTCGCAACACAGCAAGTAATTTAAGAAACAAGGAGAGTGAAAAAAAAAAAAAAAAAAAAAAAAAAAAAAAAAGAAACAAGGAGAGTGAAGATGGCGAGGAAAGTTGCAGTCCTGCAAATTGTGGGGATAGTAATGGCAGAGTGTGTACAAGCTGGGCGAATGATATTAGGCAAAGCAGCCATGTCAAATGATGATATTTTCTTCTTTTTTTTTGTATGAAGAAATTTGCACCATAAATAGAAGATAATAAAGAAAACAACGAATCTATATAAAAATATTCATCAAAATACATTAATTGAGGACATTAATCCTTGTAACATGACAACCAAATAATATATTTATCAATGTAACATGGCTCGTCAAAAACATGCCACGTCATTTCAATTTAAACCACAAAATCTAACAATCTTAAATTGTGCTAAAGCATCACTGCATGATAGTTCACTCTTTTATCTTTATTTGTCCGATATGCTCTTAGCCTTTTCTATATATAACTTGCTAGTTGGCTTCATTTTTCACAAAAAAAAAAAAAATCATTCTATACCACAATGGCTTCATCACCCTCTTCTCTAGTTTTCAAAGTTCACAGACGTGAACCAAAACTCATCAAACCAGCGAAGCCCACCCCACATGAGTTCAAACTGTTATCTGACATTGATGACCAAGAAGGATTTCGATTCCACATTCCACTCATACTATTTTATCGCCACAATCCCTCAATGCAAGGGAAAGACCCCGTCAAGGTCATCAGAGAGGCAATTGCTAAGACATTAGTGTTTTACTATCCATTTGCCGGCAGGTTGAGGGAAGGGCATAACCGCAAGCTCATGGTGGAATGCACTGGCGAGGGGTATCTTGTTCATAGAGGCTGAAGCTGATGTTACACTTGAGAAGTTTGGTGATCCACTTCAACCTCCATTTCCTTGCTTGGAGGAGCTCCTCTTTGATGTCCCTGGCTCTAGCAGATAAACTGAGATAGCAAATGCAAAAGTGCAGCTTCTCTCTCTTTCTTGTTGACTTAGTTACACAAATGATCCTATATATATACACATATATTACGTGATGGTGTTGACAGCTGGTGTAACTGAATAGCAGTTACTATTGACAGCTGGTGTAATTGAATGTCTGTTATAACTATTTATTCAGTTATAACAGATTGCAGGTTATTACGTGATGCCTGTTATAGCTGGCTTATCATCCCCCCTCAAGTGAAAAGGTCTGGGAATTATACAAAGCTGAGATTTAAGAGATAAGAACTTTGAACTTGTGAGATTCTTTGTTAGCAGATCAGTCGGTTGCTCTGCAGTAGGAATGAACTGCAGCTGAAGCTTTCCTCGGGTGACTTGATCACGGAGGAAATGAAGATCGATTTCGATGTGTTTGGTCCTGGCATGAAACACAATATTCTTGGCCATATGATAAGCACTGATATTATCATGCCAAAGAAGAGGAATTGCAGGGAGAGATACACAGAGTTCTTGTAGTAGAGCTTGCAACCAAATCATTTCAGTCGTAACAAAGGCAAGACCACGATATTCTGACTCTGCACTGCTACGTGAGACCACCTTTTGTTTGGATGAGGACCACGAGACAAGATTGCCTCCGAGATAAACCAGATAGCCACTGGTACTACGTCTATCATCAGGTTGTCCACCCCAATCGGCATCGCTAAAACCTTCCAATGTCAGGTGACTGGAAGGACTCGATACTAAGCCATCATGCAAGGTGCCTTTAAGATAACGAAGAATTCATTTAGCAGAAAGCCAGTGAGCAGAAGTAGGTTGCTGCATGAATTGACATGCCTTGTTGACAGCAAAGGCAATGTCAGGTCTGGTCATGGTAAGATACTGAAGAGCCCCTACAACACTACAATATTGAGTAACATCTGATAGAGGATCACCATCAAACTTGGATAGGTTCTGTCCAACAGCACCAGGCGTGTGTGCTGGTTTGGTATCAAACATGGAAGTTCGATGGAGTAGATCAGAAACATATTTGCTCTGACTGAGAGTTATTGAGCCATCATGATAAGTAACCTCAATACCAAGAAAGTAGGATAGCTTGCCTAAATCTCTCAATGCAAAGACTGAATTAAGTTTATCAATGAGGGACGAGATCTGTGTGGATGAACTGCCAGTGAGGATAATATCATCAACGTAGATAAGAACAATGAGAGTTGAGGATTTTCCAAAGTGAACAAACATGGAACTATTAGTTTTGGAACTGCTGAAGCCCCATTGTAGAAGAGCAGAACTCAGACGTTGAAACCATGCCCGTGGGGCTTGTTTCAAACCATATATAGCTTTGTTCAACCTACATACTTTGTCAAGAAATGAAGTGTCCATATAGCCAGGAGGTTAAAGCATATAGACCTGTTTTTGAAGATCACCATTGAGGAATGCATTGTGCATATCAAGTTGACACAATTCCCACTTAAAACTGAGAGCAATAGTTAGGATGGTTCGAATAGTGGCAGCTTTAACAACAGGGCTAAAGGTTTCAAAATAATCAAGACCATGAGTTTGATTATACCCTTTAGCCACAAGTCTGGCTTTATACCTTTCTATGCTCCCATCAGACTTGTGTTTGAGTTTGATACCCATTTACAGCCTATGATATTAGCATCTGAAGGTTGTTGAACAAGATCCCAAGTTTGATTGAGATGTAAGGCAGCTATCTCTTGATCCATAGCTTGAATCCAGTTTGGATCAGTGAGAGCTTGTTTGAGAGTGGACGGTTCTGAGATTTTTACAGCAGAGAGATCAAAAATGGGCTTTTTCTTTGTGATACCATGCATTAACCTGGTTGTCATGCGTGGAACTGGGGAAGAAGATGGAGGAGGAGTGGGAGGACACAACTCAGGGAGAATATTAGAATCAGGAGTGAGCTCAGAACTGCTTGGAGAATATGAGCTGGTACTATGGTCTGGCAAAGGAGATGATGGGGTTACAGAGTGGTTAGAAGAACAAGTAGGAGAAGGTGTTGAAGTAGTGATGATTGCTGGAGGAAAAACCTCATTTGAGATGACATTTGTGGAAGAGGAATTTGTAGCAAGAGGGAATTTGTGTTCATCAAACACAACATGAGAAGAAGTGTAGACACGTCCAGTGGCAGAATCAAGGCATAAGTAACCTTTATGATGGAAACTGTAGCCAAGAAAAGTGCATTGGACAGATCTATACTGCAACTTATGACTATTGTAAGGACGAATGAAGGGATAACACAAACAACCAAATACTTTAAGAAATCTATAGTCAGGTTCTTTGTGAAAAAGAGTGAAATATGGGGAGGCATGATTGAGTACCTGGCTAGGCATTCGGTTGATAAGAAACGTAGCTGTCTGGAAAGCATATTACCAAAATGGCATTGGTAATGAAGCATGAGCCAACAGTGCTAACCCAGTCTCAACAACATGCCGATGCTTTCTTTCAACTCTTCCATTCTATGCTGAGTTGTAGGGACAGGAAAAGCGATGGAGGATGCCAAACTGGTGTAAAAAAGTCATAAAACACCTGAACTCTCCACCATTATCAGACTGTATGCATTTGATCCTAGTCTCAAATTGATTCTCAATTTGCAGTTTGAACTGCTTGAAGATAGGCAAGGCTTGGTCCTTTGTATGTAAAGGATAGAACCAAGTGTAGCGGGAGTAATCATCTAAAAATAAGATGAAATATCTGGCACCAGAAGTGGCCTTGACAGAAGCAGGTCCCCAAATGTCAGTGTGAATAAGTTCCAGTGGTTTGGATGCACGAGAGCTTGAGAGATGAGTGGGTAACCTATGACTTTTAGCAGGCTGACAAGAAGAACAAACAGTAGCTTTATTCTTTTCACAAGAAATGTTACACCTTTGGAGGACTTTGGTTACAATCTCAGTAGTAACGTGGCCTAGTTTGTGATGCCACAGCACCAATTTACTATCAATAGGACGAAATTTATAAGACTGAAAAGCTGAAAGCTTATGAGCACCAACATAAGCTAATTTCTTGTTCTTCAATACTGGAAATCTGTAAAGACCATCTTCAAGTCTGCCTCGAGCAAACACCTTCATCGTATGTAGATCCTTTACAAGGAAGCTATTAGACCGAAACTCAATTAAAGCATTGTTGTCTAAGTAGAATTTAGCAACACTGATTAAATTGAGTTGGATAAAAGGAACATGGAACACCTTCTTGAGTTGAAAGACATGAGAATTAGAAGGCAAACTTGTAGAACCAATGTTGGAAATGGATAGATGCTTACCATTCCCAATTGTGATTTTATCTTTTCCATTGTAAGGTGAGGAATCAGTGAGATTGTCTCCATTCTGAGTGAGATGATGACTTGCGCCAGAGTCAAGGTACCAAGATTCATCTGCAATAGTGTTAGAAGAGGCTACCATAGCAGGAATAGAAGTTTGATTACCAGTTATCAGAGAAGAGGTGCCACTGCTCTGAGGACTCTGATAGGAGATATCAAACCTGTGATAGCACGTTTGAGCCATATGACCAAATTTTCCACATAACTGACATTGTGATTTCTCAGAATTGTTCAAATTATATCTTCCAGTTTGTCTATATCTTCCTCCTCTGCTACGGTCTCTGTAGTTACTGAGATTAGGATTGTAATATTGACCTCTACTGCCAGTGTATGTTCTTCCACCTCCTCTGTTACTAGAGGAGGATGCATAATTGGCAGTCATGGCTGAAATTTGTTCAATTGAGCTTTGTTGCTCAAGGCGATGTTCAAAGGTTAGAAGCATGTTATGAACAGCTTCAATAGAGATTTTGTCATCTCTGATGTTAATTGCAGTAACAACTGCATTGTAGTCTGCTCCAAGGCCTCCAAGGAGATTCATAACTTGATCTTGCTCAGAAACAGGCTCTCCAATAGCAGCTAAACTATCTGCAGCTGCTTTAACTTTCATGATGTAATCTATCATGGTCATAGATCCTTTCTTTGTGGACTGTAGTTCCAGTCTTAATTGCATTATCCTGGCTCTTGAAGATGATGAGAAGGTTTTCTCTAATGCTTTCCATGCACAGTGAGAAGAATGGTGACCTATGATCTGTGCCATGATCGGTGGGGTGAGGGAGGAGTATATCCAGCTCAGAATTGTGTGATCCTATCGTCTCCATGCAATAAAAGCTGGATTGAGCACTCCTGGACTTAGTTCCTTCTCTGGACAGATAGTCGATCCATCTATAAAATCTTCAAATCCATTGGCAAAAATCACATTGTCAACTTGAGACCTCCAGAGGATGTAATTGGTGCGATCAAGTTTTACAGGCAACGTGTGATTTAGCATTTGATAAGAAGGTAAGGGAGCCATTGTTGTGGTTTATGTAGAGCCAAGAGAACCAGCAGCTGAAGAAGACTAGGTGGAAGCAGAAGCCATCTATTGGATCTTTGGATTGCTCTGATACCAAGATAAACTAAGATAGCAAATGCAAAAGTGCAGCTTCTCTCTCTTTCTTGTTGACTTAGTTACACAAATGATCCTATATATATACACATATATTACGTGATGGTGTTGACAGCTGATGTAACTGAATAGCAGTTACTATTGACAGCTGGTGTAACTGAATGTCTGTTATAACTGTTTATTCAGTTATAACAGATTGCAGGTTGTTACGTGATGCCTGTTATAGATGGCTTATCACTAGTGGGGTGCTAAACTGCCCTCTATTACTTATTTAGGTAATTTTTCTGTATTTGAAATAAAAAATTTTAATTTTATATCGTAATTTTCTTGTTATTAGTGCAAGTTGAGGAGGAAAAAGTCACATCATATATGTTATATATATTAGGTTTAAAATTATGTTCCTTCTTTGTTGTGTTGATGATATAAAAATTCCAATCCACTAGTCAAATAGGCATAATTCGCTAATACATCCACTCATGAAATCATCTAACAATCATCTAGGTATTTGCTGTCTAATTTATTATGCAAATTGGCAGGTGTCGCGGCTCAAGTGTGGTGGTTTTCTCTTTGCCCTCCGCCTCAACCATACCATGAGTGATGGCCAAGGATTAGTGCAATTCATGGCAGCGGTGGCTGAGATAGCCCGCGGAGCCAACGCCCCATCTGTCCCTCCAGTGTGGGAAAGACATGTCCTACATAGTGTCGGACTTGAGACGTGCCGGACTTGAAAAGGTAGTTTTCGGATGGGGAAATGCTATCTATGGTGGGACTGCAAAAGCCATCCCTGAACTTGCAAGCTTTTATATTCCGTTTACAAATAAGAAAGGAGAAGATGGGATCGTTGTACCATTTTGCTTGCCATCTCCTGCAGTGGAAAGATTTACAAGGAGCTTGAAGGCATGCTAAAGGGACAGCTAGTTATTATTTATGCATGCTTCGTTTGAATTTCATTTTTTAATATTAGTACGATATTTACCTTTTATGTCCATTCAGCATGTGTTATATATGATTATTAATAATATGAGTGTTTGTTTTTGTAATTCTTTTTATGGCTGTTATTTTAAAAAAATAATTTAAATTTTAAGTATGAACCTATATTGTGGGACCATAATTATTATATGGGTCTCACATTCTTCAACCAACATTTTAAATATTTTCCAGATAATCATTAATTGTGGATACACCACACCATATTTTCTACTACAAAAATAAACACATTCATAAACACAAGGTTGACAAATTTATGCTTGAAGAAAACGACTCCATTTCATATTTATAACCGATGGACTTTTTCCTAATATATCATATTTGAAGAGCTAACTTGAAATTGCTAAATAAAAATCTCAACATATTCTACCAAATAATATATTTATCAATGTAACAACGTTCATACTATCTTCATGCACATGGCAAGTTAAAACATGCCACATAATTTCAATTTAAACCACAAAATCTAACGATAATAACATTAATTTTAAATTGTACTGAGCATCACACAATTGGATAATCTTTTGTCTTCTCCATGCTACCTCAAAACCCCATCTTTATTTGTCTGATATACTCTTAGCCTTTTCTATGTATAACTTGTTAGCTGGCATCATTTTTCACAAAAATCATTCTACATCACAATGACTTCATCACCCTCTTCTCACTTCTCTAGTTTTCAAAGCTCACAGATGTGAACTTGAACTGATCAAACCAGCGAAGCCCACCTCACTTAAGTTCAAACTGTTATCTGACATTGATGACCAAGAAGGATTTCGATATTATTTTAAAGAATATTATTTAATTTTACGCTTTATATTTGAATAAGAGTACGTATTTTGAATGCTTATATTTGTAGTTCTCAGCAATAAATACAGTGTGTTCCACCTTATCTTCTTGAAGCAATAGTAACCACCGAAAATGAGGTGATAAAAAGACCACAGAATATATAGGAAAGCATCACCATCTCTCGTGAAACAAAAAATGATTAAAACATAACCATCTAGGTGGTGGCCCAGTGGTAAAAGCTTGGGATCAAGAAATTTGCTTCCTCTGTGGTCTCAGGTTCAAACCCTAGGTTGATCATATGATGATCACTGGAGGTTTACATGGTCGTTAACTTCAGGGCCCGTGAGATTAGTCGAGGTGCGCACAAACTGGCCCGAACACCCACGTTAATCTAAAAAAAAAAAATGATTAAAACATGTTACATGCTTCTGCCAGGTCAACAATTAAGGACTGATCATTATCTTTTTTTAAGGAATTAGAGTTGGATTCATGGAAAAATCTCAACTATTCCTCTTTCTTTGTATGAAGAATTTTGCACCATAAATAGAAGATAATAAGTAGACCAACGAATCTATATAAAAACATTCATCAAAATACATTATTTGTGACATTAATCCTTGAAGAGCTAACTTGACAATCAAATAATATATTTATCAATGTACCATGGCTCGTAAAAACATGCCACGTCATTTCAATTTAAACCACAAAATCCAACAATCTTAAATTGTGCTAAAGCATCACTGTACTTCAATCTTTTATCTTTATTTGTCCGATATACTCTTAGCCTTTTCTATATATAACTTGCTAGTTGGCTTCATTTTTCACAAAAATCATTCTATACCACAATGGCTTCATCACCCTCTTCTCTAGTTTTCAAAGTTCATAGACGTGAACCCGAGCTAATCAAACCAGCGAAGCCCACCCCACATGAGTTCAAACTGCTATCTGACATTGATGACCAAGAAGGGCTTCGATTCCACATTCCACTCATACAATTATATCGCCACAATCCCTCAGTGCAAGGGAAAGACCCCGTCAAGGTCATCAGAGAGGCAATTGCTAAGACATTAGTGTTTTACTATCCATTTGCCGGTAGGCTGAGGGAAGGGCATAACCGCAAGCTCATGGTGGAATGCACTGGCGAGGGTATCTTGTTTATAGAGGCTGACGCCGATGTTACACTTGAGCAGTTTGGTGATCCACTTCAACCTCCATTTCCTTGCTTGGAGGAGCTCCTCTTCGATGTGCCTGGCTCTAGCGGGGTGCTAAACTGCCCTCTGTTACTTATTCAGGTAATTTTTCTGTATTTTTGTCCACTACGCTGGTCCAAGACTTTTTCTGTCTCACCTATTAGGTAGCAAAAATTATTAAGGGAGCAAGAAATCCTTCTACGTATCAAACACTACGAAGTCTATCAAGCCATCATAAGAGTAGACGGATAGCAAAATTATAAGCTATATATTATATCGGTGAAACCTACCATGATTAATTGGATGTTCCGATATTTTTTTTCGCGCAGTTGTTATAGTAACTATAAAATTACATTCAAAATTTTATTAAAACAATGATCTCATAAATTTAGTTTCAAATCGTAATCTTTCTTGTTAGTGCAAGTTGAGGAGGAAAAAGTCACATCATATATGTTATATATATTAGGTTTAAAATTATGTTCCTTCTTTGTTGTGTTGATGATATAAAAATTCCAATCCACTAGTCAAATAGGCATAATTCGCTAATACATCCACTCATGAAATCATCTAACAATCATCTAGGTATTTGCTGTCTAATTTATTATGCAAATTGGCAGGTGTCGCGGCTCAAGTGTGGTGGTTTTCTCTTTGCCCTCCGCCTCAACCATACCATGAGTGATGGCCAAGGATTAGTGCAATTCATGGCAGCGGTGGCTGAGATAGCCCGCGGAGCCAACGCCCCATCTGTTCCTCCTGTGTGGGAAAGACATGTCCTTAGTGCAACTGACCCACCTCGAGTTACATGCAGACACCGAGCGTATGAGGAGGTAGCTGGCTCCACGAGCTCAATTCTTACACAAGATCATCTGGTTCATCGTTCATTTTTCTTTAGCCCTTCAGATATAACTGCTCTTCGAAGATTGGTCCCACCTCTCCTCAGCCATTGTTCTAGTTTCGAAATATTAACGGCATGTCTTTGGATTTGTCGGACCATTGCCCTCCAACCAGATCCTAATGAAGAAATGCGCATAATTTGCCTCGTCAACGCACGTGAAAAATTCAACCCTCCATTATTACCAAGAGGTTACTATGGTAATGGTTTTGGTCTTCTAGCAGCAGTAGCCACTGCGGGGGAACTTTCGAGAAAGCCAATTGGATATGCTTTGGAGCTGGTGAGGAAGGCTAAGGCGGACATGATTGAGGAATACTTGCGATCCACAGCATCGTTGATGGTGAGCAAGGGAAGGCCTCTTTTTACTGTGCCAGGGACCTACATAGTGTCGGACTTGAGACGTGCCGGACTTGAAAAGGTAGATTTCGGATGGGGAAATGCTATCTATGGTGGGACTGCAAAAGCCATCCCTGAACTTGCAAGCTTTTATATTCCGTTTACAAATAAGAAAGGAGAAGATGGGATCGTTGTACCATTTTGCTTGCCATCTCCTGCTGTGGAAAGATTTTACAAGGAGCTTGAAGGCATGCTAAAGGGACAGCTAGTTAGTTAGTGGAGGAGCAAATTCCAAGTTAATCGTATCTTCTTGTTTGTTTATCAGAAAATAGTTTTTTTTAAAATAAAATCTCAAGACAATCAGTTTATTTCTTTCTATTTTCAAAAATTTGAAACCAACAATGGAAAATGCAAGCCGTAAATGATACCAAAAGTCCATTAAATTACTACGCTTAGATAGCTAAAATGTAATTATTCGTAAATGGTGGGTGTGAAAGTGAGGATGAGTGCTGATAAAAACAACAAACATAAGCATGAGAGGATGAATAATATGTACCACGTATCCTTGTATGTTTTGGTTTGAATTTCATTTTTTAATATTAGTATCACACTTACCTTTTATGTCCATTCAGCATGTGCTATGACTATTAATAATTTGTCGTGATTATGATTAAGTAAAACTATATATATATATATGAGTATGTTTCTTATTGTCATTTAGCTTGAAAAAAAATAATTTAAATTGTAGTTGGAAACGAAATCATCAAAGAAAACACTAATTGTTTTTTATACATGACATTGAACATTTAATCCATATATAAAATCAACTACTTGTAATATAAAAACTTCTATAATTCCCTCATCAAACTTGATGTTATTTGACGGGAATGTTGTTGAAATGTTATTTTATGAATTTTGCAATTATTTGTAGCAAAAAAAAAAAAAAAACCAACTTCGGTAATAAAGGTTTCAAGAAAGAAAGAAGTCAGTGGAAGAAACTATGAACTATTGATGGAAACAAGGAGATGATAAGAAACAGGGAGAAAGAGAGGAAAGGAGGGATATTTTGGTCAAAAGATAATTAATGAACAAGCTTCAATGTTTAATAAGTAATATGGAATGCTTTCGATGAATTAATGGTTGGACCACAATTATTTTATAGGCCCATATTCTTCAACCAACATTTTAATAGTTTTCAAACAATTATTAATTGTGAACACACTAGACTACACTTTCTACCACAAAAATAAACACCCTTGAAAATACAAGGTTCACAAGTCTATGATTAAAGAAAAGAACACATTTCATATTTATAACCAACAACTATATGACACTAACTATCTACCTACTCAAATTAATCACGCTTCACATTAATTTTTATCATAGTATGAGTACAAAAAATGACATTTAACCCAACCAAATTGTGGCCTATTTAATGGGTTTGAAGTATTGTTGTATATTGGTATTCAACATTTTCCCCTCATAAATACAAAAAATAAAATGCACCCTTAAAATTTTTGTTTGGACAAATTGGCCGGTTTCACTTGAGCCAATTCAGTCATGTTAATAATTTACATATTTTTTCTTATAAAAAGATTAATCTTACAATAATGTTTTAAACAATTCAAATTCATATTCATAGCAAAGCGTGCGCAACTATTCTTGTGAGATCTGGAAAGACTAGCAAAATAATTAATGGCATTCTTGCATTTAGAATTCAAAACTGGATAGGAGGACCACACTATGCTACAAGCCAACCTAATATTTTTTTCAACATTAAAAAAAAAGTTAAGACAATGCAAGAATTAAAAAAAAAAGTAAAAAGAATTAGAAACTTGGTTCATTGACTCGATTAGGTTTAATAAGCTCATTTAATTTAAATAACACGAATGGAAAAAAAAAACACAATGATAATAAACAAACTAATAAAAAAATTAAAAGCCTAGAAAAAGAAAAACAAAAAAAAATGAATCAATCATATCCGAGTTAACATGTCAAATCTACAACATGCTTGTGATATGAGGTAACCACATCATAACCAAACTAAACATAAAGCTCAAATATAAAACAATTTAATATTCAAGGATGAAACTAGAAAAATAATAATTAAGAAAAGCAATGAAAAAAAAATATTTATGTCAACTCAGATTAACCCGCTAACCCCGTGACCATAGGCACATGATTGGGATACCTCTATAGAAAAGAAAAGAAAAAGATATGAAGACCAATTCCTAATAAATCAAATGTTGAATGATAAAATTGAAAAAAAAATTAATTTTAGAAAATGACTTTAAAAAATACAAAAGTCAACATGTATTAATATTCAAAATCCACGACTCTAATCATTAACCCGAGACCAACCCCTATAAAGGGCAAACCCTAAAAAACAATGAATTAAGATTATAAATCAATAAAATTATAAGGGATGAAATTAGAAAAATAAAAAATAAAAAATCCTTCAAAACAAAATAAATAATAATTAAAAGAAAGGGAATTGAATTTGATACAAAAATAATTTGAAATCAAATGTAAAGGGGTGAAATTGAAAACAAAATTCAATTAGCAAATGTATAAAAAAATAAACAATAATTAAAAGAATGAGAATCAAATTTAATATAAAAATCAAATAAAAGTACCAAATGATGAGGGACACAGAATGAAAAAGAAAAAAAATCCATCAAAATAAGATTAAAAACAAAATATATAGAAATGACCACATTGGATACAAAACCCAAATAAAAAAATACATTTATTTTTTGGTAAAAAAAAGGGTGAGAAAAGAGGGAGAAGAAGAAAAAAATCACTTAAGCCCAATTACATATCCAATGACCACACATGCGGTATCGTAGGAAAGAACAAGGCAGGCCATTTCAAACGTCATCTTGTAAGACAGTGTTTGGATAGAGACGATGTTGCACATGCAAACAACTTTTTTACCGAATCACCCATGATCCAATAGGTTAATTATATATAAAAACATGGTCTTAAAATATGTAAATACTGCTAGTTAAGGTTTAATTATTTTACTTTTAAGGGTATGAATGTGTTTACATTATTTTTTAAAAAAAATATTAAAAGATCAAATCTATCTAGAGAAACCTATTAATTACAAAAAAAAAAAAAAAAAAAAAAACCTAACCTGAAAATAATAGCCTTGATTGTAAGCTTTAATTCTTTTGCTTTCAAGGTACTTACATTGTTCTTTGAAATTGCTAATAAAAATCTCAACATATTCTGCCAAATAATATATTTATCAACATCCATACTGACGTCATGCACATGATAAGTCAAAACATGCCACATAATTCTGCTAAGCATAATAAAATAGGTCAAATATCTTTTTTCTTCTACATGCCACTTCAAAGTCCAATCTTTATTTGTGTGATATACTCTTAGCCTTTTCTATATATAACTTGCTAGTTGGCATCATTTTTCACAAAAATCATTCTATTTCACAATGGCTTCATCACCCACTTCTCTAGCTTTCAAAGTTCACAGACGTGAACCCGAGCTTATCAAACCAGCAAAGCCCACCCCACGTGAGTTCAAACTGTTATCTGACATTGATGACCCAGAAGGACTTCGATTCCACATTTCATTCATACAATTTTATCGCCACAATCCCTCAATGCACGGGAAAGACCCCGTCAAGGTCATCAGAGAGGCAATTGCTAAGACATTAGTGTTTTACTATCCATTTGCCGGTAGGCTGAGGGAAGGGCACAACCGCAAGCTCATGGTGGAATGCACTAGCGAGGGTATCTTATTTATAGAGGCTGACGCTGATGTTACACTTGAGCAGTTTGGTGATCCACTTCAACCTCCATTTCCTTGCTTGGAGGAGCTCCTCTTTGATGTCCCTGGCTCTAGCGGGGTGCTAAACTGTCCTCTGTTATTTATTCAGGTAATTTTTGCAGAAATCAAAAATTTTAATTTCAAATCGTAATTTTCTTGTTATTAGTGCAAGTTGAGGAGGAAAAAGTCACGTCATATATGTTATATATATATATTTGTTTTAAAATTGTGTTCCTGCTTTGAGTTGATGATCTAAAAATTCTAATCCACTAGTCAAATAGGCATTCGCTAATACATCCTCTCATCAAATCATCTAACAACCATCTAGGTATATGCTATGTACTTTATTATACAAATTTGCAGGTGTCCCGGCTCAAGTGTGGTGGTTTTCTCTTTGCCCTCCGCCTCAACCATACCATGAGTGATGGCCCAGGATTAGTGCAATTTATGGCAGCGGTGGCTGAGATGGCCTGCGGAGCCAACGCCCTCTCTGTCCCTCCTGTGTGGGAAAGACATGTCCTTAATGCAACTGATCCACCTCGAGTAACATGCAGACACCGAGAGTACGAGGAGGTAGCTGGCTCCAAGAGCTCAAATATTACACATGATCATCTGGTTCATCGTTCATTTTTCTTTAGCCCTTCAGAATTAACTGCTCTTCGAAAATTGGTCCCACCTCACCTCGGCCATTGTTCCACTTTCGAAATATTAACAGCATGGCAAGGTCCTCTTATCCAGTTTTGAATTCTAAATGAAAGAATGTCATTAACTATTTTGCTAGTCTTTTCAAATCTCACTGGAGTTAGAATGTCAAATCTATGATTTGATTGTAATACGAGGTAACCCATCATAACTAAACTAAATAAGAAACTCAATTATAAAATTATTTAATGTTCAAGAATAAAACTAGAAAAAAAAATAATTAAGAAAAGCAGTGAAAAAAAAAAGATTTTTGTCAACTCGGGTTAACCAGCTAACCTCATGACTATGGGCACATGATTGAAATAACTCTATAAAAAGCACCCAAATAAATTGGGTCTGGACATCGCACCCAAGTGAATTGGATCCTGACATAGAACCCAAAAAAATTGGGTCCGAACATCACACCCAAGCAAATTAGATCCATTAGCGTTAGGTCATGGTGTCAGGACCCATTAGCCTTGGATCCTGACATAAGATACATAGTCTTGGGTCAAATGGGATTGCAAGACCTAAGGGATTTGGGTCTGCCTTCATGCCACACCCAAGCAACTTGGGTAAGGCGCCTCTTTCCAGCCCCAAGTTAATAATAATAATAATAATAATTGATGTTGCCCTTTAAATCAATTTTTTATAGTAAAAATATTTATTTTAAATTTAATAATATTAATGAATATAATAATATTTATAATATTAATTATAATACTAATAATAATATTAAACTCACATGACCCAAGTTCTTATAGTTTTTTATTCATTCAAATCAAATTTATGGTTTTTCTTCAATAGCAATAATATTTTTTCAAATTTAATAATAATAATAATAATAATAATTTTACCCTTCAAATGAAATCTAATTTTGTTTTTCAATATTAATAATATTTTTTTTTCAAATTTAATAAGTATTATATTAATGATTTTAAATATAATAAAAATAATAATATTTATAATACAAATAATAGTATTTTTAATATTAATAATATTAATTATAACAAAAATAATAATATTTATAAGACAAATAATAATATTTTTTATACCAATACTTTTAATTATAATAAAAATAATTATATTTATAATACAAATAATTATATTTAGAAACCTAAGATCCAAGAACCTTGGGTCTTGACACCAGACCAAAGAAAATTGGGTGGACCCAAGGTTCTTGGGTCCTGACGTGGGACCCAACGTGTGGTCCTGTAGACCTTAGATGCTCGGGTTTGCACACTCCAAGCAGCGGGTTTGCAGACCCGTTTGCCTGGGTTTGCAACCAGGCACGTGGGTCTTGTCCTAGCACCCAGGGTATGGTAGCCCCAGCGTCAAGTGTCTGCAGTCTGGGGTTACGCCCGGGCGAGGGGGCTTGCCCTAGCGCCCAGGGCGTGGCAACCCCACCCAAACCCGAACTGACCATTTTCTTCCCAATCAAAAAGAGAACCCCACCCCACTTGCAGTCTCCTCAACTCTCTGTGGCATGAGCAGCTCTGATATTATATCGCTTCAATCCACAATGTTTTTAGCAAAGAGTAAACCTAAACAGTGCAATCCATAGTGAAATCGCTCTCGGTTTATAGTACTTCCAAACAGAGTAATCTATAATGAAAGCACTCACAGTTTACAATAATTAAAATTTACTAATGATGATAACAATAATAGTAGTAATATTAATTCTTAATTTTACCATACAAATCAAATCTATTTTTGCTTTTCAATATTTATAATAATTTCTACAAATTTATTAATTATTATATGAATAATATTAATTATAAGCAAAATTGTAATATTTATAATAAAAATAACAATATTTTTAATATTAAAAATCATAATATTTATATCACACGGACCTCTAACCCTTAGGTGGCTGTAAAATCTTGGTGCAGGTTAGAAGACACCTCGGCAGGCCGGTTTGCACCAAGCGCGCAGGTTTGCAAACCTGCTCGCCTTGGTCTGCAACCAGTGCCTGGGGTCTATAGCCTTACTATGCCCCACCAAACAAATTTGTTATTTTTCGCTGCGGGGTCTGGAGACCCAGAGGAGCAGGTCTATAGTCAGGTGCCTAGGGTTTATAGCCTTACCATGCCCCCACCAAACAAATTTGTTATTTTTCGCTGCGGGGTCTGGAGACCCAGAGGAGTGGGTCTATAGTCAGGTGCCTAGGGTCTATAGCCTTACCATGCCCCACCAAACAAATTTGTTATTTTTCGCTGCAAGGTCTGGAGACATAGAGGAGCGGGTCTACAATCAGACGCTCGGGGTTTGCAACTTCACCATACCCCCACCAAATAATACAATCCACGGTGAAATCACTCACAGTCTACAATAATTCACTTTACAATACCGAACAATGCAATCCATAATAAAAAGCACCCACAGTCTATAGTAATTCAGTCTACAGTAAAACACCGATTCCTTTTAGTTATAGTTAATATGTAAACTTTACATCAAAAATAAATATTTACATGTCAACTAAGTAAGAATATATTTAAATAAAAAAACAAAGGCTAAAATCATTATGAATAATAAGATCAACCAAACATGGAAAATCTTAATCAAGCAAGAAACTAGAAAGTAATTGATCAAATGGATAGAAGTCATAATCAACCAAAGAAAGTAATAGAATATAAAATTTTAATTTCACACCAATAACTAAGAGATTCAAACCTATTTAAAATAGAAGTTCTTGATAAATAAATCTGATCAAATTATTTAATTTAGTTAAAAATCCACATGATTATCAGTAAATAAAAAATTTAGTTTATATTAGGATTCATTAGAGCTCCTTCTCTTATATAGGTTACCTATATGGTATTATAATTACATGTTTAGATAAAAATTCAAACACTATTGATACACATAAGGTCATATAACTACTAAGAAATACAGTTAGCCTCATATATATATATATATATATATATATATATATATATACTTTATTTCTTTAATTTTTTGAACTTATGTTTTTCCGATAATTATTTTTATTTATAATTTTATTTACAACTTTATTTATCTTTCTCGCTTACAATTCCTTTTCCTCTTTACATATTTTTCTTCTCGCTTTGTGCTGTTTAGGATAGATTTACCTTTCTTATGTTTTAAAATCTTGGAACATCCATATTTTATTTAATTTTATAATATTGCTATATGTCACTCATGATTCGTAGTTGTAGTTTCTCCTTATGGCAAAGAAGAAATTGATAATAGGTAGCATAATTAATCAAAAAATTGATGATTGGTTAGTTGATTAGCCAATTGATGATCAATTGCATGCTAGTTTGTCAAATCAAAAGTATGCAACTATAACTATACCACATTATTAAATGCTACCATGTTTGCTTTAAAATTGGAGAAATTTTGAAATGTTGAGAATGCTTCTGAGATAATTGGAAAATGGTTATAATAACAAAAAATCCAGTTCTCTTTCATCTTTATTCACAATCTTTGTCATTTTCCTCAATAAATTAACTTTAAAAAACAATATCTTTGTAATTTTACCTAATAAATTAATTCAAATCCTAGAATTGACAAGCTTTTTCTTATGATTTATCTCTTGAAAGCAGCCACTCACCTATGGATCACATTCAAAAATGTGTCCATGATATCAAAAAGAAAAAAATAAAATAAAAACTCAAATCCTATAAGAAGCAAATGTTCACATAGTGAACCTTTGGTGCGAGTTCTTCGGTTAGAAAATAATGAAGAAAAACTAGCAATAAATTATTTGTATAAACCGATGGATAAAACAAAATTAATCATCAATACAAAGTTGAAAAATAAAATATCTCAATATGGACCATATATCCTGGTCATTTATGCTAGTTGGGATAAACAATTTCATAGTTGATTACATATAGCAAGTTATTTTCTTAATTTTGTAATCTATTTTAGGCGTTCTTTTTTTAAAAAAAGGTTATTCAAGGTTCGCTTAGTATAATTACTAGATTAGCTCCTAATTGTGACACTCAAAATGTAATTAGTAGCTAACTTAAGAAGTATAAAAAAGAAATTGGTAATTTTTGCATGCCATTAGCTATTCGTCAAAGAAAAAAGTTAAATCTGGGTAATAACTTTGTATTTTTAAAATATAATATGGTTTTGTATCTATAATATCTAATTTATTGAACTTTTATCTTAATTAGTTGCATGATGTGAGCAATTTAAAAATAATACTTCAGAACTTTAAATGTTTACAATTCGAGTTCTTAGTCAATGTTATCGTGCAATTGGGTGTGAAACAAATTAAAATATATTTGAATATATCCATTCTAAAAGGCCAAATAACTCACACACAAGAGACTAAGTGATATTGTATTTGTTTGTTATAATTTGAAGATTCAACAAAGATAAAATATCAATATTATCATATTAATAATAATATTGAAAATGATTATTACTATTTTCATTAATAATGATATTATTTTCTTAAAATTAAATTTATTACTAATATAAATAATTTATATTCATGTTGTTTTATTTCATGTTTATATTTCATTGTTTTAATTGTTATTTATTTTATTTAAAATAATTTATTAAATTAAATTTTTTTTCAAATTTCACCTTTTAATTTTTTATTTATAAGATTTGATCCTTTAATAAATTATTTTTTATGATATAATTAAACACTAAGAAATTTTTTCAAAATCATTTTCTATTATATTACCAAATATAAAAAAAAAATATTTTTTAATATTCACATTCTTAAAAAAAAAAAAAAAAAAAAACCTTTCCAGTAGAGACTCAATATTATAACAGGCAGCTCCCGGCAGATGGAACGTCTACCACTTGTGAATGAGCGGATCGGGCTTGCAAAGAAAAAAGGCCCTTCGCCCCTTTACGGGTGAAAACCTTCCTGATGTATCTCTTCAAAATGGGTTAAAGAGATAAACTGCATAAAATTTTCCCTGAAAATGGCAAAGAGCCACACCATCTTCATGTCGTGGCGCCCCTACTCTCTCCTTCGCCAAGCTCTCCCTTCATCTCTTCTCCACCTCCCCAAACCACACTCGGTTATGTTAAACAAGACTCGACCAAACTTGCTCTTCTCTTGCGCTAACAGAACCAAACTCCACTTTGAAACCCATGGCTTCGTTAAATTAGGGTTTGGTTCTGTCGGTAATCGCAGATTCAGTACTGAAGCTACCCGTGATGTTAATGATGCTGGCTCCATTGACTCTCCTCTTATGCAGTCCATGGAGAACAAGGTAAATTCATGCATTTTATGGATGAATTATCAAATTGACATTAACGAAAATTATTTGTTTGTGAAACAGATTAAGGAAGAACTAACTGCGGAATCAGTCTCTGTAAAAGATGCTTACGGTGATGGTCGACATGTCTGGTATGCGTTATCTATTTCTCACTGCTTTAAATGAATTCTATGATGTTTTAAATTCTATGGTCGATATGTCATTGTTTGATGAATCAGTTAATGGAGCTTCTGGCTACTTTCGATTTGATCTTTTAGAGTAGCATTAGAATGTTGAAGTTGCGTGCATTGCATTTAGAGAATGCCAAGCCTTGTTACAAAAATTATTCTTTATGTTTGCTCCCTTTTTATGAAATCATTGGAACACTACTCAGTTGAGATCAAGATACTGTTATCTATGTGTCCCGCGTTGGAATTTTTTTTTTCCCATCAAAGATTATTGTGAGCAATTAAATGATATTTAGTTTTCTCCCTTGTCAATCCCCTTTGTTACCGTTCAAAGAACATCAGAATTTGCCAAGAGATCTTCAAAATGAAAATAAATAAATAAAAGTTGACTTCATTGAGTTTATGAATATCATCAGTGGTTAGTATAGGAGAGAGTGATGGTTTTGAAATGGCTCTTTGCAACTTGTGTAAGCAGAGATAAGTGAGAAATGGGAAAATGCATATAAAATTATGCAGAGAGAAAACAATATTTTACGTGTCCGGAAATTAGGAAATCTGGTTGGAGAGAACAGGAAGAAAGATATCAAGAGATATATCCCAAAAGCCCAAGTTCTGGTAAAAAGATTGATATGCTTACAGACCTCAAAATCAGAGTGCAGGGGGTGATGATAAGCCTCGATGAATAACTCATTAAAAATGAAAAAATTCATTGTTAAATCTAATTATTGAAACATGTCAAAGTAATGATACAAAGAAGGAATGAAGATTTTTCCTTGGGTTGCAATATGAATGAGTACATTTCCTTTTTTTTTCTTCCATTAGATGTATTTTAGAACATGATTCCAACAATTGATAGTTTTCAAATTGGATGAATCTTTCAGCTTTTGACTATTACTTTGAGAGTGGGCTAGATGTTTACATGAGTTGTATTTGACACCATGGGCTTTTCTCGAGAAATGGCACATTTTGTAAAGGTAGAGGTGAACTTGAGAGTGTAGCTTATGTTCAAGCAGAGAAGACACTGTTGATCCATGACTAAGGAATTCTCCTGGATCTTGTGGAGGGACGAAACAAGAGTGTTTAAAGAACAATAATCCTTCCTCTCTCACCTTTTTGAAGGTTTCTAGGATGTTGTCCTTATATTATTGGCATACTGAGGAATCTTCTGTCAATTGGAATTTCCGGTTCAGTTGATTATGTAATTTTTAAGCTGTTTGGAGTATGGTGAAACTTTTTTTTTCCTAACAAATTAATGAAACCCCCCTGGCTTCTTTAATCAATATTGATTTTTTTATTTTAAATAATTTTTTAGAGCAATATTCATCTAACCATTGCCCTTGTACCTTAAGAGGCCTTCTGTTTATACACATGTTATTTAGCTAGTCATTCCTCATGAAAACACATGCCAAAATGGAACTGACCTTATGTTGTTAGTAGTTTGTGCTATTGTGGTTGATTAGTACTACCATGGGCCCTGATTTCAGGCCATAATAATAGGTGTTTTTACTGTATGTAAATATTTTGGTATTTTATATTGTTGGTTGTATTTAAATTTCGGATGAGTAAACAAAATAGATTGTTTTCATAGTTTACTTTCATTATGGAGTTTTGATCTCTTTATCCTTGGTGGATATAGGCATTATCACCAAAGATCTACCTGCTCATATATCTGTTTGTGTGTGTCCTTCACAACATCATGTGAAAGCTTTAGAGAATTGTTTGACTAAGAAACTCAACTTGATCATTTATCATATATTAAGAGATAGCAAGTATATCTGATACCAAGAGTTGCATGTCTAATAGATTAGGGTTATAAATCCCTTGCCATTTCATCTAATGAATGAAAGTTGCTGGTATTGCTTAAACAATACTACATATTATCTGATAAAGCCTTGCTCTACTAGTCTGCTATTTCAAGCAGTGGGTAGATGCAGGGCATAAATATATGGAAGGAGGTTAATTAGGCTTTATGGATGAGATACTGTTTGATTTTAGTAATCTTTGAAAGGGCCCCATGGCCTTCATTTTTTATTGACTCCCATGAGCACAGCCCGTTCTAATGAATTTGAAACATTGTTTATGACAATAATGAACCTTCTCAGAACAAATCATTTCACTTGGCCATTAAATTAATGTCTTTTTATATGTATCTGACACGCTTCAGATCATTCTGGGCTCAGTCGAATCAGTACATCTCATAACCAGCCATGATTTTTTCGCTTAGCTATGTTAATTGAGTTTGTGTGCCATGTGTTTGCAGCATAGATGTTATCTCTGAAGCCTTCGAGGGACAGTCAGCTGTGAATAGGCAGAGGATGGTATACAAAGCCATCTGGGAGGAGCTTCAGAGCACAGTACACGCTGTTGATCAGATGACTACCCGAACCCCAACTGAAGCAGCTGCCCAGAAGTGATGGAACATTTATGAAAATGACAATAAAAGTCGAAACTTCCCATGTTCAGTTTTGTTGTTGCCTTTCATAAAAGGAATCAGTAAGCTGTGATCCTACGTCTCTCATTATTAAATTTGCTCTTGCTCCCTGGCTCTTAATCTTTTACCTCAAAAATTGATCCTTGTAGAATTTATAATCTTTAGGGCTTTAAAGAAAGGACTGTGCGTTGTGGGTTACAGCCATGCCAAATCATTCGTATGGTATTGCTCTTCCACAGCTCTTGTTTTGTAGTAGTTTCTTTTTCCAATTAATGGCAACCATGGTTTCTGCAAGCCTGACATATGTTTGTCAATGCTTAGAACGTATTTGGGAACGCAAACGCGGTTGAAACTGGGTTATTTTAAAATTCAACTTTTTTTTTATTAAAAATGATTTGTTTTAATGTTTTTGATATACTGATTTAAAAAATAATTTTTAAAAAATAAAAAAAAAAATTATTTTAAAATATTTTTAAGCAAAAAATATTTTGAAATAAATATGCTATGAAACTGGGTGTGATATCTGTGGGATCGATAGTGATGATGTCTGTGCATCAATGATACGTCTCCATTAATAATCTTACAATTAATCCAGATCCAAATGTTTAATTTAGTCCTAGGGCTTAAGCATGCGTGTTGAAGATTATCAATGCAAATTGTCAACCGATAAAGGACTTTAGTGGATCCTCAACAGTAGATAAAGATGCAAGAAAAAGATGGATAATTTTTTTTTTTTTTTTTTTAATGTTGGCTGAAGTCTTCGAAAGGGTTTGGTGGAAGGGGGGTGGTTTGAAACTGACTAAATTTAATGCCCTAATAATATATTACCAGCTTAAACCAAACTTGCTACTGTGACAAATTCCTGCTCCTTAATAAACTGAAGGGATAATGCTTAAAGCCAGTAATTAATCTATTTCCAAGTGTATGCGGGTGGTGAAATTACCAATCCTTCGAATGGATAGGCTTGTGACCTGTACGGATGCTTCCATCGAACATCAAAGTTTGGTTTTTTTTTTTTTTTTTTTGGCATTTTAAAAATATTTTTTTTAAAAAATTAAAATTCTTTTATTTACTTTAAATTAAATTTTTTATATATATATAAATATTATTTTAATATATTTTTAAATAAAAAATAACTTTTATTATTCTTTGAAAACTGAGGCTGTAGTATTCCATTTCCTTTTTCTTTGAAAACTGCCCCTCTCGAGTTACCATCACTAAAGAACATCATTCTCAAAGAAATTGAAGTCTGTAACGATGCTAACATATTAGATAAGAATATTTGGAAACGTGATTGAAATGGTGTTTTTTTTTAAAAAAAAATTTTATGTTTTTAAATTATTTTGATGTATTAATTTTAAAAATATAAAAAAATTATTTGAATATATTTTTAAATAAAAATATTTTAAATCGTAACTGCAGAAATTCTAGTAAACAAAGCGGATAAGATAACGTAAAGGGAAAACTGAAGGCATGCTTAGACATGCAAGCAAACAAACAAACATAAATAGTAAAAAGAGAACACTTAATTATTGAGCCCACCACAAGAAAGGTGAAGTGATGTTTGCCTTGTGCCCCTAAAACTCTCTCCAGGAGGAAGCCTATCTCTTACTTTACACGAGCAGAGATGCATAAACGACAACTATCCCTTCCAGAAAGCGTGCCGCAGATGAAACCCTAATAAGTCTGCCTTCCTCCAAACGTAACTCTTTAATGCCCTCCCTCCCCCACTCCCTCGAAGATTTCATTCACAATATTTTTCTTCTTTTTAACCTGTTGCCTTCCACAATTCATCGCTCTTTTTCTTCCTGGGCCAACAAATTACATCCTTGCTGCAAATTTCTACAAAGCCACGTTGGAGACGAACCTTCCTTTGACTATTCTGGACTTCAGTTTCATTCAAACATCCTGGTCAACATAGTTTCCGTGCATTGTAGGAAAAGACACCGCCTCAGATACATCTGTGAGCTAGAATGTTAGAATTCCCCAGGATTTGGCAAGCTTCACAAATCAAGAACACATGGCATCAGGGGATTTGCTGTTTATACTGCCTCCATCACTCACAATTACAAAATTATCATGGTTTTTTTTTTAGATGAGATATACCATCTCTAGGATTCAATTTGTGTTTGGCATTGAAGGTGGGCTCACGGCCGTTGAAAAAAAATGTTTAATATAATATGCAGTTGAAAGTATATTTGTATTAATATATCTAAAATTAACAAAACACTAAGCTATCAGGTGGGTTTATTGTGCTAAACGTATTGTAGTCACTCTCACATTTCACTATGAATTCACAAAGTAATTTTCTTTTTTCATTTTGGTTATAAAGGCTTAGACGTTTGGCCTTTTAGTTTTTTTGGTCTCTAATGTATTTTTTTCCTTGGACTTGAAAAAAAATACTTCCTCTTTTATTATTTAAAGTTCTTTTTTCCTTATTTAACTTTTTTTAAAATGAATATTTTTGTTATTTATCTTATAAAATTTAAGCATGCTTTTGTTATTTTAGTCCTATGAGCATAACTTGTTTGTTTTTTTTATTCATTTTAGTTCATTGAACTTTTTTTTTTTAAAAAAAAAAAAAACCTCATCCTTTGTCATTTAAATGACTTTTTGTTTGTTTCATTTTAACAAATCACCTACCCAAGATGATATCATTGTAATGACGGACATATCTAAGATGGTGAAAAATACAAATATGGTTGGTTAAAGACATGACCTAGCTTATGGTTTAGAAATCACTTACCTGGTAGTAAAATCTAACATGAGATGTCTTAGTTGTATGGTCGAGTTTGAAACTTCCTAATGGTAAGGTTAACCCTTACTTCCTAATCACAAGGTTGAAATTAATGCTTCCTCTTATTCTTGAAAGGACTGAATCATTATCTCTATGTATCTATGCTCTTGAAGTTGGATTGTCATTTATCTAAAAGTATCTTTGAGATTTTTGCAAAAATATTAATGTAGAGATTTGGAGTTAGATAACATATATGTATCCTTACTTGGTTTAAAATATAAGCTCTATTTTTTTTTATTTGGAATTTGTCTTTTGCATGATGGATAAGGTTTATAATTTTTTAGATGATTCTTCTTGGTTACTTAACTTTTCAGCCCACTTAAATTTTATACGTATAATTAATGTCTAACTGCCACTTTAATCATGTAACTTAGATATTATGCTAGATATATTTCCCTCTTATCAAATGGTGCCCCCAAGTGTGGTATTTGTGCATCATTGTGCACTCATTATTTGCCTTAATAGAGAATTGATGCTCTATGTTCTCACTTTCTGAAAGAGTTTATCAAGTCATATACTGCTAAAAACTATTTAAAATCGCCTCTAACTAATATGGTTGTGTAAACTTTTTCAGCGATGATAAAAAAGATACTCATGTAGCGCCACTTTCGCCAGGTATCATGATCATCATTCGGAAGAGAAAGCTACATTCCAACCACGAAGATGCCCCCTAGTTGAACCAAGTTCCTCAAGTGTGGTTTTACTCTCAACTATTACGGGAGTTCACCAAATCATTCATTGTCATTGAATGTTTTGAGCCACGTCACCACTAATTGATTTTGCTATGCATGTTCTTCTATTAGAATTGCCCACAACTGATTTGGCCATAAAAAACATTTCCCCTAGCTACAATGACTCATATCCATCATCATCGTTTAGATTTTTAGGTAATCATATCGATGTAATTATTAACCAAAATGACCTAAAGCTAAATTTAACTAGTTGTTTTCCTAGTGGGCCATATGAGGTTCTCATGCATTAATATCATCTTCACCAAGAATTTTGCAAATTCAGGCGATGACTATTTTTTATAAATCATTTTTCTTGTCTTGGGCACAAACCTTAAATTTTAAAAATGGTATTATTTCAAATCTAATTATTGAAAAGAAATCGTCAAGATGCAAATTTGAAAGTAATTTTATGAAGATTAAATTTATTTGATTGAGAACCCAAAGCATATCTTTCAAAAATAAGATGCACTTTAGTATATGGGCCAAATGTTAATTGGGTTTGAGAAAAAAAATGATCTGGATCAAATGATTTTTTTTAGTGCATGATGAATTTGGAAAGAAACGATTCCAAAGGTTTTTTTTTTTTTTTGCTTTCAACAATGAAAATATCTTGCTTATATTGCATTAAGCTTGTCTGTTTATTAGTAAATATTGAATGATTCAGTAATATAAAAATAACTTGTGGTACACATTCCAGGCCACAATCTTTTTTCCATTTATAGTGGCTGACACTTTTCAACGTAATCAAATAAGTTTTTATCAAATAGGAATTTTTTAGGCAAGTAATGTAGGTCATGGCTCATAGCTATAAAATAATTGATAATCATAAGGCTCAAACGGTGTTTATGGGTCATAATATCACTTATTTGTTATAGAGATCTTTCATGCTTGTGGCTTGGATTTTAGTTGTTTGATGGCTGATGTCATCATGATCTTAATTCTCCAAGTTTTCATGATTTGTTATTCAACATTTATCTTTCAATAGGTACATAAATAATTGACAATCAAAATATATCTTATGTAGAAGTAAATGGTGGTTATTTTAGAAAACATTTTATGGTGTCTCTGAAGGTGTACTAACTTTGCTAAAAAGGCATTTAAGGTCAGTAGCTTGCTTTAAAACATTTTTATATGTGCTAAATTTTTTGAAAAAGACATTTGAGGGTCTACCACCCATTTTAGCAGCACGATAATAATGAATAGAATCTTAAAAAATCACGTTCTACTTTCAAAGAATTCTTTACATTGTTTGAGATCATTGTTTATCCTTTATAACAGTCTGTTTTTTAATATTATTAGAAAGGATTTCCAAGGGAACATAACATTGGCTATGGTTCTAGGCTATGAAAACAAAGGATTTTTAAGCTTAAAAGGTGTTTAAAAGGGTTTAGATGACCCATGATCACTTTAGAATACTTTTGAACTTGTCAATCTTGCTGCATGAATGTTCTTTTTTGAGAATTTATCTTGATGATGCATTTTGTTTGGCTTTGGCTTTGGTTTTGTCATAACTTTTTATTTTTCAATATGCCAACTTGCACGCTTTTCTGAACTGTAGCTGCTTTAGAGGATTTTAAAGATTTATTTATCTCTAGTGATTTGTTTCCCTTTTAACATGGGGTGTGATCTTGGTTAAAGTTTTTAAATTTTTCAAGCTCAAATGAGAACTAGCAAGGGATAATATTTTGTTTATGATTATAAAGGCAAAAAAAAAAAAAAAGAGAGCATTTTTTCATTTTAAATGCAGACTATTTGGAATGATAAGTACTGACCTCATTAATGTGATTTGTTCATATTTAATAAAGAACTACTTGATATGAATCTATCTATAACTTGAAAGTTTTCTATGCATCGTCATTTATAATTCTCGTCATTTGTGGAAATGCAAAAGAAATTGTCAGCATGTTTTTGGATTGTAATCTTTCATTTACACTTTTTTTAGATATTTCTGTTCCTTTTAGAGAATTCTAAAAATTGCCCCGAATGTGATCAAAGGTTACCATTTAAGAAAAAAACCATGGCTCAAACGTTGATAACAATGGGTAATTTTTTGAATTGTGATAAGATTGCCAAAGATAATCTTTCTTATTTTCAAATCCAAACTTGTCTATGCCTATAAATATTAGCCTCATTTTAGGAAAACCTATTGGTTAGCCTTAGAAAAAGATACGGTGGGATTGGTGAGGTCATAACCTAAATGCACACTATTTATCACTATTTATGTCACCGAATCATTGATTTTGTTTTGGACATAACTTTGTTTCAAGCAAGATTTCTCTATATAAGGTTCATTTATAGGTGAAATTGGCTTTTAGGAGCTTGGTCTCTTTATATTCATCAAGGGTGAAAAATGACTCTTTTTTAGTTTCAAAAGGGTGGGATTGTCTCCTAGAATTTGCATGGTTTATTTTGGAGTCTAACTAAATTTTAGTAATTTTATCATCTTATTTATCCGATCATAGATTCAAATAAGATGCCAATATATTTTCAAAAAAACATCTCATGATTTCTATGCAATAATATGACATATGAAAAGATACTTTATTGAAAGTGCAATGAAGTTCCCAAAACATGTGAAAAATAAAGTGCAGAAAATATGGGTTTCAAAGAACTTATTCATAAAATTCAAGTGGCAAAGCAATGTTACAACGTCTTCACATCATGTATCCCAGATCAAACATTTGGGGCTTTCAAAGTCGACTAATTCACACCTTATCGTTGGTGTCGGAACTAATACAATCCAATAAAGGAGCTTGTTTTGTAAGGCATGACCATTTCCAATGTTATGCCCAATTATGCTTATTCCTTGACAGTTAGGGTAGATCAAAATGGAAAAAATGCATAGAGTGAACCATTTTCTATTCGTAATATATCAATACTTCTGGTTTTGAAGTTGAAAAACATCAATTTAAAAAAATATTCACTCGTTAGCATAATTTCAATATTGTAGAAAACAAAAGGACTTACATTAGGTTCTTTTCTTATTAAAACCTCTATGTTTACGAAATACCTCTTGTTTTATTTTTTTCTATTATAATTCTCCATGAAATTATTTTTCACATCAATACATGTTACACCAAGTTTTCTTTTGTATTCGACAAGCCTAATGTCTTTTTTATCATTGGACTTAAAGATTGGTGGAGGTAGTGGAAGCAAGTTATATCCTCCATCTTAACATCAAACACAAACATGTTTCTCTTCCAGGTAAGCCATAAAGTGAACCATTCATAGATATTTTTGTCATACAATAAAATAACTCTAAGGAGGTCTTTTTGGAACTCTTGAGAAATTTTAAAATTATAATTTTGCTACATTTAGGGAAGCCAAACATATATGAAAAAAAGTCTCACATCAGATAAAAAAGAAAAATCAAAATGCTTATATATAAAGATAAATATATAATATATGTCCGTTAAGTATATAAATCTTTTTACAGAGTTTCATGAATGAGTTCAAAGTGACTCTTTAATACATATCTCGTCAACATCAAGTGAAAGGGAAAACAGCTATTATTGATCCCTGCAAACTCGGCCCGAAGATTCCTAAGTATTGGCCCAAAGAAGACTCCTACTGGCAGATGCAACACATTACATTTTCGAGCTTGTAGTTGTTGTGATCGTTTTGCTTTGAGTGACAGAGATAGCAAAGCATTATTCATGGGACCTCGTATGCAAAAGTACCAACCAGGTCATTGAGATATGTCTTGAATATAATAATAACACCAACTGCAATAATTCAATTAAAACTAACTAAATTCATATTAAAACCACAAAACCCATCATTATTTTCCTACACAAACCCATGCATTTTCATGCCAAGTGTAAAACGCAGATATGTTAAGCAACCAGGGCACTGATAAAATTGAAGTAAAGAACTAACAATCTCCGCTTGGTGGCCATGTCTGTGTGGTAATTACCACGTTATTTAGTATATCATGGATGAACTTCACGATCACCACCATCTTTGGCTGAACTGACCGGACCTTCACCCTCCCTGTGATCATTGTGTCTCTTTGATGGAGCCGAAGGTGGAACAGGCAAGCCCTTGGGGAGGGATCCAAACGCCACAGGTGAATGGATGTTTACCTTGTGGATCCTCAGGTTATGGACTCTATAGATAGCTCCATCGCTTAAAGGAGAGAGGACAATTAAAAGAAACAAGAGCAGAATACTGTGGTTCCAGGCCATAGATGGTGCAGCTAATAAAAGATGAAATTTTTTGTGTTCTTCTAGCACTGCAATGCAGTGGTTATATCTGATGGTATGTTTGAGGAAAATCAAGGCAGTGATGAAGAGATTTGTTCATTTGGGTAGCGAAGTTCATCCAAGGCAAGCTGTACAAAAAGAAAATTGGAAATGAGATGGAAAGTGTCGAGAAAGAGAGTTAGAGCGTAACGTATGCTGAGAAATAAAGAGAGAGTTGAGTTAATGAGGATTTAAGGGGAGCAATAAGAGACAAATTTTGGTATTCTTGAGGCAGAAACAGATTTTGCCACAATGGGCGCCCAGCACTGCTAGCACTTGTGGAAGAGCAACGCTTTTCAACGCTTACAATGGATCTCGTTTGCAAGGTTCTTCACTTTTATTGGACCAATCTCTTTTGTCTCTCTTTTTTTCATATATTTTAAACCGGGTGTGCATATATTGTCAACTCTGAGTTGACTCGAAGAAAAAATGGAGTTGGATTGAGTAAAGTTTCTTCAGAATGGGACCTTGTGTTAGTTTTAAATCAACAAATTGAACCATTTATAAATAATTTTACAAATTCAATCCTTTAATTATTACATTTTGACAACTCAATCCAAATGACCTTAATTATTAACATATACCCATTTGGTATGTCAAAGCTTGCTACTAGCTATATTATAGCACATAATCTTGACTAAGATATTCAGCCCCGATTAAAATTAAAATATTCTAAATTCAATAAAATAAGATAGTTACAAGTTTTTATCTTCCTACCCCCCCCCCAAAAAAAAAAAAATCTGCGCTCTAGGGAGTCCATTTTTCTCTTTTTTTTTTTTCTTTTTTTTTTTAAGATTGTAGATGACTACCTTAGTCAAAATTATGTGTCACATCCTTTATATTTTCCCATTAAAACACTTCAACTTAGCAGATGAATTTATGTTAATAATTAAAGATATATTTAATAAACTAAATATATAATCAGATTTAAAAAATTATTTACATAAGGTTTAAGTTATGTAATTGATACATAAAAAAAAAACCTAATATCATATGGGAAAGGTATTATACATAATGCGTGATTTAATATGGATTAGAATAATAAAATAAATTTTTTACTTTCCTAAAGAAAATCCAATGGCCTAAGGTTATTATTGTCTTTTCACAAGATTCATCATGCATTATAATATTGATTGGTAGTAGCTAGGTATTTTTAATTTTTTTTTTCACACAATATAATCACTTAATTGCTTTTAAAAGTAAAAAAAATAATAATAATAACTTGGGTCTATGAGTTTTTTTTTAGATCTATGGGTTTTTTTTTTTGAGATTTCACTTTTAACAAGTGTAAAATAATTATATTGCCCTTAAAATCAAAACCACTTTACCTTGCCTCTGCCTCTGGGGGCTTATTCATACTTTTGTTTGAATTTGTTTTTTTTTTTTTTGTGACTATCATGTGGTCCTAAAGGAAATTTATTATTTTCATAAATATAAAAAAATATATAAAAAATGGTTAGGGCGTGAGTTTAATGCACACACATGTAAGTCACCGATCTTGTTTGGGTGGCATGTACAGTTACTTACAGTGACAAAAAAATGATCTTCCTTAGTGTTTTTGAATTCATCACAACGAGACCTACATCCTATATGACATGTGTGGTGAAATTTTCTCCTATTTGCTTTTTTTTTTTTTTTGTTTCCTCTCATCCTCAATTTTCACACCTCATCTTCCAAATTTTCACAATAGCCTTTCACTTTTTTATATAAGTTTTCAATTGATTTTTTTTTAATTTTATTATTCAACATTGAATTGAGCTTTTTAATTGAGTTTGAATTTAGAATTTAATGGGTTATGAATTTAAAAGATTAACCTTGATTTAGAAGATTCACCTAGGATCATTTTAATTTTTTTTTAAGCTCATATTTTTTTTAGTTTTCTTATTCAATATTTAATTTAATTAGAGATTGAGCCCTATTAATGTTTTTTATTTTCTTTCTTTAGGATTTTTCATTAATTTTAAAAATAACTTGGGTTATATCATGTCTTTTTATTTGTTGTTATTTATCAAATTTAACCTTTTAAAAAAAAATTCTTTGAGTGAATTAAATTAATTTCTTAAATATAAGTATGATATAATCACATCATTATATTTTGTTTAGTTTGCTTTTGGATTTAATGGGTTATGAATTTGGAAGATTAAATCAGGTTTAAAAAACTTGCTTGGGTTTATTTGTATTTTTTTTTTTTACTTTGTTTAAGCTCATGTTTTTTTAGTCACATCCTTCAGTATTTTCTATAATACTTTTCATTAATTTTAAAAATAAGCTGGGTTATCTCGGTCCTTTTATTTGTTTTTTTTGTTGTTGTTAAATTTAGCTTTTTATTTAAAGAAAAATTGTTTCTAGTTAAATTAATTTCTTAAATATAAGCATGACATGCTCACCTCATGATATTTTATTTGGTTTGCTTTAGAATTTAAAAGTTTGCTATTTCAGAAATTTAACTCAGGTTTAGAAGACTCACCTAGGTTCATTTTTTCTTTAAGATCATGTTTTTTAAGTTTCATCCCTTAGCATTTGATTTAATTCCAAATTGGGCTATGTTGTTTTCTTTTTTCTTTTTTCTTTTGCTTTTTGTAGAATTTTTCACTAATTTTAAAAATGACTCTAGTTATCTTATGTCTTTTTATTTGTCATTCTTTGTTAAATTTATTTTCTTAAAAAAATTATTTTTAATTAAAGTAAGTTAATTGGTTAAATATAAGCATGATATGCTTCCTTCATGATATTTTGTTTGGTTTTATTTTGTGGTTGCTACTGAAATGGCGCATGCAACCTCTTTCATTGTTGTCAGACAACCTTTCGCAATGGTGATACAACCATCTCGGTAAACGTTTTTCTTGTAATGAGCCTATGTCTATAGCAAAGCAATGGTGACTCTCCAGCAAACTTTTCTTTATTTTTCTCTTTAAGTATAATATTGGTGGCTTAATATTTTAAAAGTGCTTCATCCAATATGCATCAAATTTTTTTATTTCATATAGTCTTTACACTTTTTTAAAAATGTTAAAAAAATATCTAACCCCTGGCAAAGCGTAGTTCAGAAACTAGTGATCTTTAAATGGGTTTTTTTTTTTAATAATAAAATTCTTAGATAAATTTAAAAATGTGTGGTGATTTGTTTTTCATAGGATACTCATAATGTATTATTAATTAGATTCACATTATGCCAGTTATCAATCACGTGTTAATTTTCATAAGAGTTTAGTACAAAATAAGAGTGAAAATTATTTTTAATTTTATAAAAGAAAACATTCTATCATGTTTTTCAAAGACAAGGAAAATAAATTTTCTAAGCTATTTTTTAAGAAAAATCCCATTTGATTATACTTATCATATTAACTTCTTATATAAAGACTACTAAAAAGCATGTTTTATTCCTTTTGTCTTTATGCTAGGTGAAGAAAAATAGTCTTTGTTATAAATAAATTTTCTTGTATCATACATTTATTATAAAATTTGTGTACATTCAAATAAACTAAGAATTAAAATCATGCTTCAGATAATGGTTTGATGATCATTATGGCAATGAAGTGCCTTGAATTTTTCTTTTCTTTTTCAAAATAATCATATTTAGGATAAATATTACTACAATCAGATTAAAATATTAAAGTGTTTAATCTTGTTAACAAAATTAATATAAACATGAAAGTCCTGGTAAGGAGGATGAAAAATAAAAATTATTGTTTTTCTTTCAACAGCCTCACACCCTACAATGTACACATCAAGTTTCCAATTAAAACCACCAGCATAATTAAACTACAAAAACACATTATCTAGAAAAATAAATGCAATTCAACAAAGAGAGATTGGAGACTTGGATTTTTTTTTTCTTATACAACATCTCCTTTTCATAGGTAAAATATCATAAGTATACTCTTAAAATTAAAGGTTAGAACTTGGGAATTATGATGTAAATTATACTTTCACGATATATTCTCTCAAAAGAGATTTGAATCATAATTTCTAATAAAGTGAGTATGCAAGTTGTTTAAGCACACATATTTATGATCACTTAATTCAACTTTCATGTTGACCCCATTAATATTGAATTCAAACTAATTTGCTCGGACTATAAATTTAACATGTGAGATTTACTTTTGGGCTATGATGCATTTATCATGAGACCTATTTATTTTCTTAATCAAACTTGATTTTTTTATAAAAAAAAAATTCTAGGCTAGATACATAATTCGTGGTGCTAAATTAATTTTTTTAAAAAAATATATATACAAAAAGAATTTCCAAATGATATAGTGCTTTTAAAGGAACAAAAAAAATTTAGAACTTGGTCATTTATTCAATAATCTTGACTAATTTAGTACTATGATTAAACAAAAAGCCAATAATAATAACAATAAAAAAGTAAATCAACACTAATAAAAAATAATAATCACTTGCCAATATTATAAAAAAAATACCGTCTATAGTACATTAATATCAGTAAATTATGTCTTGATGCATGCAACCTTATCTCTTTCAACTTGTAAATTATGTGTTGAAGCAGGCTTATTTCTTTTAAGTTTTGTTTTAATAAATAAGCAAGTGCTAGTCGGCTTACTTTCTACTCCACATCATCTCTTTATCTGTCTACCGCATCTTTTTTTAAACAACTAAGAATATTTGATCAAAATTAATAAATAGAGTTCAATTCATGCTTGTAATGCATTGCTTTTTCTTTAGAAGCTTTCTTGGTTGCTCTATTTGCATAGTTGATAGCATGGTTTCTCCTTTCTTAAACTATAAATACTTCACTATACATATTCTTTAATTAGGAGTATTCACAAGAAATGGTAATTTACATATGGATTGGATTTTAGCCGGTTGTTATATGGAAACAATATGACATGAGAATTTGTATGATTGTGTAAAATTGGTAGTAACAAGGATGTGTTCATAATGTTAGTAAAGGGTTAATTATATGATTCTACTTTTTTATTATTATTATTCTTTTAAGAATTAAACAAGTTTATAAATTATAACATTTTACACGGTCATTCTGTTGAATAAAAAATAAGTCAATATAAAATATTAAATTATTTATAGGATTGTTATTATATTTTATTTAATGACTAAAAAAACTCTTGCAATATTAATATTTTAACTTTGTTATTAAACATATAATTACCACTTTATTATCAAACTAATATCATAATTTTGTAGGAATTTAAAAGGAGCTAAAACTTTGATAGCAGAATTCCATCGAATACTTCATGTGTGATATAAATTAACCTTGTAGTTGAATTTGTTTTTGTATTCCATTGTCTCATTCAATAACGCTAAACATATTCTCTTGTGAACCTAAAGCCACTGTTAATTTGTCTGGACAATCTTTCTGCATCTTAACCACAGGAATAGTGATAACTATGGAGATAACAGCAAGAACTATTTGCACGGGAAGCATCCATATATCATAGAGATGTCAAGTGATGAAGTCTCAAAAAATCCAAGTAGATTAAGAATTGGATTTTCAGGTTGATTAGTTTTCGTAATCTCATCTATTCTTCTTAGCTAAGTTGTTATTTAAAATATACTTTGTGTTTGGTAGGTCAAGACAGCTTATTACTAGTACTTGCAAAAAAATTATTTTTAGTGAAGATAGGGAATCTCTAATGCTTGCTGATATTTTAAAAAAATAATGTCAACAGTATATTAGTATCAGTAAATTATATCTTGATGCAGGCTTATCTCTTTCCGATTATAGTTGTATTTACATTATGCAAATATATAAATAATCATATGTACTTAGAAATTATAATCAATCTTCAAGATAAATAAAAAAAAAATAGATAAAATAAATTGGATAACCAAGATTAAATATTTGCATTTATATTTAACTTCTACTTCTTACTACAAAAATGAATTTTTCACTGTAGTGTTTAATTATCATTCACAATTTGTTTTTCATTTATCAGTAATATATATTTTAATTCATCATATTAAAGTCAAATATTATATTTTCATTCATCATTTAATAAATTTTATAATATAAATAATGGCATCCATAATACTAGTACCTTCTTTTTTTAAAATTTAAAAATTAACTTTAAATCCTACTCGTTGTGTAATGCGAATACATTGACTAATTGTTTTTTAAAAAAAAAACTAAGAGGCATCATTAAAAAACTGGGGCAATTCAATGTTTTTTATAGGATTCTTTTGTCATTTTTATATTGATCATGTACAAATAAATCTTTCAATATTTTATATACACAATGAAATGATTTAAATACAATTAAATGGAAAAAAAAAAAAAAAAAACTAAGGTCCAGGGGTGTTTTAGAACTACATTACCTTTAAAAACAAAAAAATCTTAAATTGAAGTTTAGTGGTTTTTTTTTTTTATTTTCATTATAGCATTTTGTTTACAATTAATGTGAATAAGAGGCAATTTAGTATTTTAAGAAATATAAATATAAATTTTTTTTTAAAAAAAACTAAAAGTAGCTAGCATATGCAACGCTTGTGCTAGTGAGTGGGAAACACTCGCGTTCTTTATGCAACGCGTGTGACATCATCTAGTAACCAATGTCGTCTTCCACGACAACGTTGAAAACATCAAGTTGTCCTCTACCTAATGGTCAAACACATGTTCACGATAGAGTAATGATTGAGCTCTAGTGGATTTGTTTTTCTTTCTTCAATTTTCTCTCTCTCCTCACCTTGGATTTCATTCTAGCCCTTTCACAAATTAAATGTCTCTTATCAATTTATATTTATATCAACTTTTATTCTTATTTTTTTATTGTTATTTGTTTTGCTTTTAATGCTTTTTAAAATTGAGTTTTTTTTTTCAATTTCATCCCTCGCATTTTATTTCATTTAATTTTAGTATCTGATTTGGTCTAATTATGTTGAATGCTATTTTTTATTTTTTATCCTTTTCTTGTTTTTTTTTTATTTCTTCCCTTAAGTTTTTGTTTCATTTAATTGTTATATCAAATTTGATCATCATTCTTTTATTTGGCTTTCTTAATCTTTTTTAGTTTTATTTTTAAATTTTGTACATCAACATTTTGTTTCATTTAACTTTTGTATCCAATTTGGTCCACATTCTTTAAATTGCTCTTTGTTTTATTTTTTAATTTTTGATGATTATGAATTTTTCTTGATGATTTTTTCATGTTTTACTTTTACGGAGTAATCTTGGTTTTATAACCCGGGTTTCGAAGATTAAATTGATTTAACTTTGATCTTATTTTAGGTTTTTTTTAAAAAAAAAATTTCAATTTCATCATTTAACATTATGTTATTAAGCCTTAAGCTTTGTGATATTTCATTTTTTTTTTATGTGGTGTTATCATAATCTCATATCTTGGGTTGTGGGGTTAGTCGAGTGAACCTGACTTGACTTGGGTTTTTTTTTTTCATGTTCTTTTAAATTTTTTTTCTAGTTTCTCCTCTCATTATTTAATTTGATTAAGAGTTAAACTCCATTGTTTTAATTAATTTTTATGAATGGAGATATTTTAATCTCATAATCAGCTACAAATTTAGCATGTTGACTCGAGTTAGGTTATTGTGTTTTTTTTAATTGATTTTTTTAGTTCATCTTTTAATATTTGATTTACTGGTAATTTAGATTTGAATTTTTTATCTCTTTTTAAGGTTATCTTATTATCATTTAATTTTTTCTTTGTTATCAAATAAGATTATTGAAACTTATTAAAAATATTTAGAGGGTATCTTTTATAATATTTGTAAATATTTTTCTAATTAGTTAGACTTTTTTTAATCATATTATTAAATTAACTAAAATTATAAAAATATTATCATTATCTATGCATTTTTTTTACATTACGATAAATTTAACCCAACTCTCACGGCAAAGCATGGATCACCTATTTATTTACATCAAGAACTAAACAAAAAGATAAGAAGACGAAGGAGAGTTGAAAATGCTTGTACAAAGTTTTTTATATAAGAGTAAAATATCAAGAATAACTATAAATAAATATGAAGATATTTTACCGTTCAATTAAAGTGGATGTAAATCATAAAAACGAAACCACCCCAATAAGCAGAATTCAGCACGTAAACCCCGAAGATATGCATATTCAAATGCCAATGAACGTTAAACAAATGAAAGATAATAAAAAATATTACTAAACACAATGAAACACCATTCAAAGCGTCCAATCCCACTATGCGTGAATTTTGCTTTGATATTTTACGCAGTTCACATTGTATAAAAATTATGGACATTTTATATATTGTTAATGTATATACAGATCTAACAAATGATTGATGATGCAAGTATAATCAATATCTTGTATTGAGAAAATCAAAAGCTTGCTGTACAGTTTTAATGGATGCAAAAGCAGATGCTGGAAAGAAAGCAGGCATCTCCATTATCACTGTCCTCCCATCCCTTTCACCATCTGGGAAAACGTAGATAAGTTATAGTACCTCCTTTCCCAACGTTAGCTAATCGATGGCAACATTGGGTTCATGTCAAATCCAGATCCCCCAAAACTACCAGGCTCGGCATGCTTAACCCTGCCAAAATAGCGGATGTGACGCAATAGCCTGGCTAGGAAGGTGTTATGACATATTGTTGAGCTATCACAGACAACTGCTACGTGTTTGCGCGCCCTTGTAATGGCAACATTCGTTCGCCTGCTATCCCCCAGGAATCCAACAGCTCCTAAGGTGTTTGAGCGGACCTAATAAACAGGGAAAGGTTAAATATAGTTTGCTATTTGAAATATGAGAAAATGATTTGCAATAATGGTATAGAGACTATTACTTACTGCCATTGATTATTAGAGGTCAACAGGTGGAAATGATCTATTTTTCTTCTGACAAGTATTTGAATGTGAAATGCAGGGTTATTCAGACCTACTCGGTTCAGAAAAAAAATGGCCTCCACAGATGCCAGGCCAGCTTAAAGTAGCTGGGATTTGAAGGGTCATCTCACCCTCCAATGAGTTCCTATTCTACAATGCAATACAATGTATCTCATATGATACCAAGTCATGATCTGTGCAAGTAGCCATGTTGAGAGGAGAGAACTGAGCAGTAAAAGGCCCCTGGATATATTCAGTTTTGATCGTATAATCATAGTGACATTCAAGAGAAAATTGCACCAACTTATGTCAATGATAAGATATGGCATCCCTACATGGAATAATCTAATAAATCATGCTTTTTAACATAGAAAGCCATTCCTACATGCAAGGACAGTTCTGGCTATTGAAGCAACATGATCAAACATTAATAACAACACAAGATTATAGTTCATGAGGATTTCTTCCCTTTCTCTAAAGCTAATTCTCTCCTTTGTTCTATTATGATATCAGAGCCTACTACATAACTGCACTTATGGCTACTTCAATAAATCAATCTCCTTTACAAACCTCTTTTACATCACAACCCCTGACATACTCTACCTTGATGGTGCCACCTCTTGCAACGCTAATATTGTGGGCTCTAGACCAACAACACACAACAGCTGCAACCTTTAGCATGTGCACCACTATCTCTCTCTAAAACTTGCAAACAAAAACTATATTTTTTTTGGAAAGCACATGTTTAGCTCTTTTTATAGGTCAGGGCTTATTTTAATTCCTAAAAGGTAGCCAATCCTGTCCTGCTGAAACCATTATCACCGACAACACTTGTACCATGTGGGTGCAACATGACCAACTACTCATTAGCACACTAATTGCCTCCCTATTCGCTGAGTTATTGTCTCTAATCATTGATTATACTATATCCCATGCTTTTTGGACAGCTCTAGCATCGACACTAGCCTCTCCCTTCGCAACACGCATTATGTCTATGCACTCAACCCTGATTGAGCTATGTTAGAAACCTGATTAAAGGCATCATTACCTTCTTACAACGTGAAAAGACACAATGGTGAACTCATAGATGTTGGTAAACCTTTTGACCTGTTAGACTTCAATCTTTACTTAAAGACCATGTAACAACTCTTATGATTTGGAAAGAATCGGTATCTTTTACTAAACCGCACTCTTAATTTCTAAGTCATGAATTTGTCAGCAAACAACAATTTTTAGAACCTCTCTATTCAACAAGACAGTGATACCAAGACCCTCCAACCATTCACTCACCTTGCTTTCTCCATTGTTCCCCAACCAGGCTATAGTCATTACTCTAGTAATAACTTCTCCAATGACCTTGGAGGGTTTGACTATCTTGGACAAGGTCATAGATAGCATGGTTGTGGTCCAATCCATAATTCCTCTCATAATTTTGAATCTTGACAGCATCATAATCAATCTACTTCGCATCACCGTCCATGGTGTCAACTATATGGCAGTTAGGATTGTTTACTTTTTGGACCAACAATAGAGGTAATAATCATTCTCGATAGTCTTGATAGATTTTGGTACTCCTTTATTTTTTTGTTCTGATTCTCCTCACTAGCACCCGAATACTGGAGCCACTCATCATGTCACTCCAGATATTACTATTCTCTCACATGTAGAGTAATATAGTGGTTCGGGTGACGAACTACTGGGTTGGTTTCTATACATTACAAAGTAAAAAATAATACATGACTGTTAAATCCATGTGCATGCCAATCTGACCATCATGATAAAGCCGGTAAAAAACTAAAATCATAAAGAAAGAAAAATCTGTAAAAATATTCTGCAGCGTTCCTAATTTTAATTTTAAGCAGAGGAAGGAATAGAGGTGTATTAGTCAATAGTATAAAAGTAACTATACCATTGATATAATTACTGCATCAGCCTCTCGGCCTTGAAAGCTATCAATAGTTGCAATCTCTACACCATCCGCCTCTGGAAGTTCATCTAGCCTCTCCCTCAAGAGCTGTACCTGAGCAACATATGGTGATTGCACCGCAATAGCTGTTGGTCTAACACCTGCACAGTTGAATTAATTTAGCTAAGGAATTCATGGTGCCACAAAGGTAGGTTCTGTGAAACTAGGAATGATAGTCTAGAGCCATTCCTTCATTTAGCACATATGAAACTATAAAAACTATTAAACAATACAGATGTTAAAAGAGGGAGGAGCAGTGAATTTACAAATCAAAGTAGTGTTTCTACAACATTACCATGTGATGCAGAAGACTAAACAGTGTTCTAAAATACATTTTGTATAGTACGTGCAATGTTTGGGAAATTACAAAAACGAATTTAAGTTCTATCTGTGACTTTAGCTCATCATTGAACACATTTCTGATAACAATAGGAATGCTAAAACACATTAGCAGTTAATTTATATGTACGAGTAATGAGCATTTTACCTGAAAAAATTAAAGAGGACACATGCTGCACAACAATATCTGCTTCACCTTCATTATAAAATGAGCCTGTTCCAGCTGGGTCTAAATGCTCCTCACAGCCCACTGACAAACTTCCATATGGCATTCTTGTATCAAGCAACAGCAATGGGCATTGTGTGATCCAAGTGGGCTGCAACAACACTTACAACAGTCAAGGAAATGCCTCACATCTAAAGTACAAATATTGCAAGGACAATTGCAACTTATCAGCTCCAAAAACTTCCAAAAAATCACATTGTGATCACAAAAACATTGATTTTCCATATGGTGATATTCAAGATTAATATGCCTTCAAGAAGTCGATGAACATGCTATGTTGTCCATATAGCAGACATTTGCTAGTGTAAATGCTTCTAGAAAATAATTCATGTCACACATCATGAAAAACGTAGTGCTTCTAACAAAGTGCAAAAAGAAAAGGGAATATAGGGAGGGAGAGAATGATAGGTTCCACAAATCTATTCAGCTTGAAGTATTTTTCTTTATTTGCCAGTTTGACTTGTTACTATCTCCTCTACAGTTAATCAAGAAAGATGGTGTGGAAACTTAACCATATGCCATGAAGATCTTCATTGTGTAACTAACTACAAAAGCAATGGTAAGTGGGAGGATGGCCTACAACCTTAATGAACCCAGGGAAAAATAGAGAAGAAAGTGTGGAAGAAGTATAAAAGATTTTTTACCTTAACAAATGGAGAATCTACAAGAAGATGTGAAGCGACAGTTGAAGACGACTTCAGTAATCCACTATACATCTCCTTTGAGGCCCAACTGGAAATTGCATCATTCATACGATATTGTGTTGTTAACTTGGTTGCAAGGACCCCTTCATGCAAAGTGGAAGCTCTTTCCAAGAGAGAGACTCCAAGGCCGCCCTCCAAGGCTTTTCTGGATAGGATCACTGGTGCAAGTTGGCATGGATCCCCAGCAAGAATACAACGTTTGCCCTGCAATATAGGAATCCAGCAAGAAGGTTCAATTGCCTGCCCTGCTTCATCCATAACAACCAGGTCAAAAGCATCCAGCCTTCGAATCAATGGATCCGCTGCTCCAGTGTTAGTGGCAAGCACTACCTGTGCACTCGAGAGCACCTCCCTCACAGTCTCTTTCTCCTTTTTCTTCAGTGTCTTTCCAAGCTGTTTCAAAAGCTGGCGTATACCAGCAGCTAAAGAATCATCCTTTAGACAATGACTCAGATCTTTTCTTAAATCAGACTTCTTTCTTTCAAACTCTGTTCGGAATGCTGCAAGCTTAGAATTCACTATATCACCCAGAGACTTTGATGCAACTGCTGAAGAAATACGTGCTGGATTACCAACCCGCACAATGTTCAACCCAATACTTGATAGCTTCTCAACCATATTGTCAACAGCTGCATTCGTAGGTGCTGTCACCAGCACCCTTTCACCTTTCCCAACAGCAAGTGCAATAAGTTCCTTAAGCAAGCCTGACTTCCCAGTACCAGGAGGCCCCTGGATTACCAAAAATGGTCGTTTCTTGTTCAACCCCAGGGTAATTGCTCTTCGCTGGGAATCATCAAAAGGTTTCCCCAAATGTTCATCAAAGTCTGCTTCATCCCAACTTGCCAAATCATTCTCCTCCAACCAAGCAACATCTTCCTTATCACCAAATAATGTAGCCACAACAGCAATCGAAGGATTTTTCTTGTGCAGACCCTTCTTCTGAAGCAGCATCAGGGCCTCACAATTGCGCTTCAAAATAAGAACAGTACAATCTATTAAATATAGATGAATGTAAACTGCTGATACAACTGAAAAGAGAATCTGAGAAGCATGGAACAGAGATTTTCCACCATATTTTAACATGCAGTAGAGATGAATCACCCAACTATGTTCAAATGGTAGTCAGCATGCAGAACTAAAACAAATTTTTTGCTGGCAAGTATTAAAGCAGGTGGCAGACTGATGCTTATAACAAATGGCACCAAGAGAAGGCACCTAATTGTAATGACAATCTACACCTCATGTAATGGAATGCTCATGGTTGTGATATATGATCTCTGCAGAGAACTAAATTGACGAAGAAATTTGTGGTTGAGTTTTTCCCTTGGTAAATTGAAGCCCTGAGGCAACATTTCTATTGCATTGATGCACCATGAAGTCATTCCCCTATGATTTATGGGACGTTCAACACATTATAAAGTAACTGACTAAATTGAAAACAAAAATAAGATAATGAAAAAAGAAGCATGAATACATGAATTGTTTGCTGTGCTCCGTTTGCTTTAAAATGTATTTTTAAGCTGTGAATCTCCCATTAAATTTTACTAACTTCTCACGTTTTGCTTATAACTTCACCCATTTTGCTTATACCAGTAGCAAAACGTGAGAAGTTTTCTCTCTATCATGATATTACTTAAATGGTGTTCATCTCATATTTGGTGTGGTGCTTGCCACAGGTAGAATTAAGTGAAAGGAAAATTGTATTAGTCCTGCTATTGCTATCATTCACAGCACCAAAGTTTGAGATGCTAAATGGATATAGGTTTTCAAGTTTTCTATAGAAAAGCTTCTTGAAATTCTTCAATGTTTCAGCAAATATAGCACAATGGTCTTTAAAAGAACAGAACTTTCAGCTGGTAATGGAGTTGGCAATTTGAAGAACAGTCAAAGGTACAAAAGGGATCAGAAACAAACCAAAAGGAATCAAATATCAAAGAAACCAATCCATTTGCTGAACATTGCTAAATGATCCAGCTCTTACAATCCAGAGAGGCTCAGAACCAAAGCTTCAGAACATCTATGAGTTCCCTATGTGAGTGAGACACAAATTACATAGAAAAAGTGACACCAAAAAAGAAGTTTAGCATAACAGGGAGCTTAAGAATCCTAATGGTAAAAAAATGACTTTAGCATTGTGTGTTAAGATACTCAATGTAGAATTGGATTGGAGAAATTTCCCTTAAAATCTTGATGTTATCAACACTTCCTTAGAAAGTTCTGAACAGCCTAATTTAAAGTTGCAGAGCAAGATAGCTCATAAACAGGAGTAGGCCTATACACTTCAACTTTAGAATGCAACAGATTGTGTTGGTCTATGAGAGTGATGTTTACCTCTGAAAGCATGCATGCAAAGGATAACTATATATGATGCATGTAACAAATACCTCATATGTGACAGCATCAGCCAATCCATGAATACGATCAATGCGCACACTCTTGCCAGAGAGCTTAGAGAAAGTAGGATCACCATGACGAGATTCTAAAGCCACACTGATGCTGCAGCCATCTTCCCCAAGGTTGTTCACAAATCCCTGTAAGCAAGAAGTTGCACCGGCACCCCTGCTATCACATATTCTCACACAAACCATTTCTCCTGGCGAAAGGTTTGTAGGAGGCAATCGATGATTTCCTTCAACTCGAAACAGTACCAAGTGCATTCCTCCTAATCCTGTATAAACAGCACAATTCCAATATTATTTAATTGGAATTTATTGTTTTTGTCAGCAAGTATGAGTTGCAGATATCAAAGCATGGACAATCACTCTTGATAAAGATAATTACTAAGTAACCTGTAGATGTGCTAACAGCATACAAGTTGCAGATGGTGTCACAGAGCTCTTGCTGACCCTGGCCATGGCTAACCAAGAATTCAATGGGTTTAGATGAATCAGAACTTTCATCAAGTGTAGGAACGGCATTCAGTTCTTCTTGCGTAAACTCCAATTCAGCATCCCTCTCTATACGAAGCAATTCAGACATTTGATTTGTGAACTCATTAATTCTGCCCTGTATAGCCTTAGCCTTCTCCAAGTTCATCCCTAAAACCCCTTGGAGAGGCTTTGATTGAGTAGCCTTCCTCGCAATTGCTCTATGCTGAGCTGCAAATGCACTATCTCAGTCCAAACTCTCATACATGTTCATTAGAAAAACACAGGTGCAATAAGCAACTATGCACAATTTGAATTGCTTTCAGTTTGTGTACAGCATTAAACAACTAGTTATTCTCCAAGTTTACAATTGAAATGGAAAGATCATTGTGGTGCAATAAGCAAGATTTTATCAACCCTGTAACCAATCACTTTACATATGGAATTTCATAGCACAAACAAAACTAAAAAACTCTATGACCCAAATTAACAGTCAATTCCTCCAAGATTCTAAGCTAACAAATAGACCAAGGTAAAGAAAGAAAACCTGAATTGGCAAGCTCCTTGAGCAACTTCCAAGACTCAGTCTCTTGCCAATCTTGAACCAACCCTTTACGCTTCAAGTCTTGAAGAACCTCCCTCAATTCTCTCTGGAAATGATCAAATAGCGTGGGATAATGAGTGCAAGCCTTCAAGCAAATAGCTTCGAGACCGAGAGGCATAGGAACAGCATTAAGGTAAGGCTGTGCTTGTATAACAAATGTCAAGCCAGGCCCCATCCTCTGTCTCAATTCCGTAAACTCCCCTTGCGCCTCGGCTGAAGCAAACTCTCTAGCCATTGCTCTCATTGCCTGACAAATCCATTTCACGACACTCTTTCCAAGATCTTTACGCCCCAGTGGGTCTCCGTTCTCCTTAAGCGTGCGCACACTCATTTTCTTTTCTTGCTTTTCCACCACAACTTGCTTAGCAGAAGCAGGCGCAGGAGCATCGATATTACTTGTACTGATACCACAAGAACCTGTTGTATATGGTTTAGTGATATCAATAAATGTGCTACTGCTGCTTCTTTTGCTTCTATTGAGCGATCTTCTCTTTTTTGTTGGGGTTTTGGGCTTCGTAGAACCATTACTGCTGCTGTTCCAAATGGTAAGCGATTGCTGGAATGTTGAAACAGAATGGAAAAGGGATTTATGAGCAAGGAATTGTGGAGAAGAAATGGCTACATAGCGAGGAAGCCAAGGTAGGCTCAAGCAATTCCCACTTGGTAGCTGCTTCAACAAAAAGCTGCTTGTTTCCATTTCTTTTTCAGTCTGGAAACCAGCCCGCCTCCCCACACTCCCTCTCTTTTTTTCCTTCCCCCTCTCTAATTTCTATAACAACATTGCATGTCTAGCCCTGAACATCACCCACAAGACTATGATATTTCTTTCTTACTAATTCTTTGAGGTGTTTTTATTTAAATAAATAATATTTTAAAATTTTTTAGCTATTAAAAAAAAATTATTTTAGCGAGAAAAAAGAAAAGTCGTTATCAGGAACTAGTAGGGCAGAGGAGATCTAGCAAGTGTGCTGTGATTGGCTGACATCTTGATTCTCCGTCGTCCGGTAGGCGTGGGTGTGTGGGACTGTGGGGTGGATTTGAGGTTAACGTGTTCTCTTACAGTTCTATCCTTTTCTTTTTCTTTTCGTCCCATTTATTTATTTTGTGGCCATTAGCATTTTTTCGTGGCATTAAAGGAATTTCGAGAATGCCACTTTCCAATTAGAGTCCAGACATTGGGAGGAGAGGGCATGAGACAAATGGTCCATCCTCCACCAGGAACATGTGAAGGTGGGGAAGAGCAACGTCAATATTTATTTATTTATTTATTTCCAACTTTCATGTGAAGGAGATCGTCTTCGAAAGGAACCAAGCTTTATAAAATTTGTTTCAAGTGAAAGATATCCAAAGGGTTTTGTAGTGATTATAATTTAAAATATTTTTTTATTTAGAAAAGTATTAAAATTTTATTTTTAAAAAATTATTTTTTATATATAAATATAAAAATAATTAAATTTTAAATTTTTAGAAAACACGTTACACATGTGTTTTTTAAAATATTATTGAAAACAAAATCCATCTTGATTAAATTATTTATATTGAAATTGAAAATATATTTATTTTAGAATATATAACTTAAAGTTCGAATTAAATCTCTAAAAAAAAATGGAGGATACTTCCTAAAAAAACAAAGAGGTCATTATACCTATATCTAGGAATTTATTTCGTTTCTTTATAAAAAAAATATTTTATTTGCTTTTTTTTTTGTAAGGGCATCGTTCATGCATTCTGGTTGTGCCTATAAAATTAGAATATTATTTGGATGTTGCTATACCCTTTTTCTTTTTCAATAGCTATTGTCACTTCATAATATTATTAAGAGACTAAATTAATTTTATTTTACAGTTTTTTTCTTACAGTCAAATTACATAACAGTAAAAAAAAATCAAGTGTAAGAGTTTAGAGAAACCTTTTTTTAAAAAAAAAAAAGATGAATTTTAAGTGCTAACTTATGCTAATAATATAAATAATATCTTATGCTAATAATAGTATAAATATGGTATTTTTAACATTAAGAAAAAAAAAAGTAATACTACTAAAATGAAAACAAAAATTAACTTTTATATATATATTATCTGCTTTTATTACTCCTCAATAGAATGGTATAGTTAAAAGGAATAATTGAGATATACAAGAAATGTCTTGAACTATGTTGAAAAATAAGAAAGTTGCATTATACTTCTAGGAAGAAGTTATCATCACTAATATATTCATTTTGAACCATGTTATGTTTAGACCTAGAACAAAACTCACTCCTTATGAATTATTGAACAACAAAAATTCCATAATCAAATATTTTAGAATGTTTGAAAGTTTTTGCTATATCTTGAGATATTGAGAAAACTTATATAAGTTTAATATCAAAAGTGATAAAGAATTATTTCTTAAATATTCATCTCATAGCAAAGCCTACATAGTCTATAACCTACAAACTCAAATTATCATGAAATCAATCTATGTGGTTATTGATGATAATCTGAAGGAATATATCAAGACAAATCTCAATTAAATTGCTGAGATAATTAAAGACACCTCATCCAAACATGAAGAAAAAACTAGGATGAGAGTTTTCACATGTTTTCAAGCAGTCATGAGAGAAAGAACCTTCATCAAGAATAAAAAAACAATCATTATAAGAATAACATTATTGGAAAATTGGATAAGGGTATAAGGTTAAAAAAAAAAGTTATTAATCAATTCTTATGTGTATGTATACGCGCGCGTGTGTTATTTTTTATATAGTAAGCCTAAGAAGGTTAAAAATTCCTTGTAAGATGAAAGTCAGATCAATATCATGTACGAGTAATTAAACTAGATCATAAAAAATGATGCATGGGAACTGGTTCCCTTCCTAATAATCATAATATAATTGGAACCAAATGGATCTTCAAGAACAAATCAGATGAGCATGGAGTAATTATCAAAAACAAAGCAAGATTGGTGGCTCAAGAATACACTCAAGTCAAATGGATTGATTTTGATGAAACATTTGCATCAGTAGCTCATTTGGAATCTATTCGCAAGCTGCTTGCAATTGCTTGTCACTTGGATTTCAAACTATATCAGATGGATGTGAAGAGTGCAATCCTAAATGAAATTTTATAAAAAAAAAAAGATATATGTAGAACAACCCAAAGGTTTCACTAATCATTTGTTTCATGATCATATGTACATGTTAAAGAAAGCTCTCTTTGGTCTAATATAAGCACTGTGAGCATAGTACAAAAGATTAACAAATTATCTGTTATATAAAAATTTCAAAAAAAAACATGCAAACATAATTGTTTTCATAAAAACAAAACTCGTAGATATCTCTACTCATTAATGAAGTTTTGTTTGGAGCTACTCGTTATTCACTTTCTCATAAGTTTGCCAAAGAAATGAAATCAAAATTTGAAATGAGTATGACTGGTGAGTTAAACTTCTTCATTGATAAACAAATTAAGTAGAGTGAAAATGACATTTTTATTACTTAATCCAAGTATGCTGGAGATATGGTTAAGAAGTTTGGCATGAAAGGAAAAAGTCATACTTATACACCTATGAGCACATCTATCAAAATCGATTTAGATTCTATAGGTAAGTATGTTGATTCTACATTTTATAAAAGCATGATAATGAGTCTACTTTACATTTCTACTAATAGACCTCACATTGCTTTTAGTATAGGTGTTTGTGCTAGATTTTAGTCCAATCCTAAAGAATCATAACTTACAGTAGTTAAAAGAATATTAAAATACCTTAGTGCTATAATTGAATATGGTGTATGGTATTTAAAAGATTCGAACTTGAGCCTAATTGGCTATTCAAATGTTGACTAGGTAGATAATGTTGACAACAAAAAAAAGCATTATTAGATGGTGTTTTTATGCAAATGGCAACTTGACATAATAGATGAGTAAGAAACAAAATTATATCTTATTGTCCATTATAAAAGCCGAGTATTTTGTTGCGAACAGTTGTTGCACACAACATTTTTAGATGAAAAAGATGATAGAGGATTATGGTTTTTCTTAAGATACTATCGCTATTTATTATGATAATTTTAGTGCAATTAGTATCTTTATAAATCTTATACAACATTCAAGAACCAAGCATACAAATATAAGACATTGCTTTATTAAAGACATAGTTGAATGGAAGATTGTGTTATTAGAACATGTAAACCCCAAACATCAATTGACTAACTTTTTCACAAAACTTATAGATGGTCTAAGATTTTTTTTTTTTTTAGGAAAGTCATTGGTGTACGTGACATGCCTTAATTTTTAAAAGATAAAAAATTGATAAATAAATAAAAATATGTTTTGTTTTTATATATCTTTCACACAAGTGACAAGTTGTTAACATTAAAGCACAAAAGCAAACCTTATAAGTATACCAAATTTATACCTTTAAATCTCACAACTCTTATTTTGCTGGGATTTAGAAAAATCTTATTGGATATGGTCTTCACTTTTGGAACACTATTATTTTGGAAGACCAAATAAAGGTATTATTGTAAGCACTGTAAGGAATTCAAATTGTTTTACTAATTATTAACAAAAGTAAAATTGATTTAAATGCAAGTATGCTAATAGTTAAGAAGGAGTAATATGCATTGAATTGACTAAAGTTAGTTGAACATGGTACACAAGTTGTTAAGACACTTCTCCTAACATATCTTTAAGAAAAAGTCAAGTGTTCACATCATTATGGAAATAAACGAACATTTCATTATAGATCTATTACACCCTCTAGTTCCATGAAGAAAAAGTCAATTGCTCACTATAGAAATTAATAAGCAATTACATAATGGGAATGGTGAAAATGTTTTGTATCTAGACTCTAATATAAAGTTTGACTTTCAAGGTATGCTCCCACCTTGTTAGCATATTTCAAATTAAAGAGAACAAGATGAAAAAAAAAATTTACAATATAATTGTCTTTCTCACTTACACACTCACATCTTGATTTGATTAACTAAAAAGATATGCGTTTATATATGAAGATTGACCAATAAGATAAGCATCTCCATCCTAATTGTCAATTGTGAGTATTTTTAGGCTAGAAATTGGGTTATTTTATGCATGTCTATATCTCTTTTTAAGTGTATAATAAGATACAATTGTCAAAAAAATATGTGAAAATAACATGGCTTAATTGATTTATAAAACATAAAGAGAAATGGTTAGTTCAAAGAATCAATTTTTTTCATAACACTGACATGTCATCTTAAAAGAGATTATAAGTGCATATCACCAAGCTTGTTGTGAGCAAGAATAAGAGAAAAACAACTTTTTTCGTAGCTGAATTAATGATTTTGTTGATCAAAACACGCAATCATCTCTCTCTCTCTCTCTCTCTCTCTCTCTCTCTTTGTGTTTCCTGTTTCAAGGTACTCATCTCACAATTTTTATTTATGATCAGCAACTTATTTGCCAATTTCAATCATAAAAATGATATGACAATGCAACACTCCTCCTATTTTTCAAATGCATCATTTTCCTCCATAAATAAAAATGACTGCAAGTTTGATACTTAAAAGACCCAAGATCCATTATGACATCCACATTCTATATTTGAATCATAACACATAAAATACTTGAAACTTGATGATACTTGAGATGACCAAATGGCTAAGGCTTCCCACTCGGAGTCCATTTTCTAACATGTCTTTAATATGGTGATAAACCTCGTTGATGGATTTTTTATACTTCCTGGTCTAGCATTTGCTTAAATTCAGAAACCTCTAGTGCTTTAGAAATTACTTCTTCTAATGTTGTGTATGTTTGAAAGGAAATGACTTCTATACATGGTATGGAAAATTATGAAAAGGCATAATCAAATTAGTGAAGGGTAAGCCTCAACCTGTTAGATAACCATTCATAAATTTCTCTTATGAGAATATCAATATGAGCTATAATACCTCTGTTTCAATATGTTAGGGGTCTTCCAATTGCTTGAATTAAAAAGTTTGTTCAAGCAAGCCGATTGACCAAGTCATTTCATGTTTCAAAATGTTAATTTGATTATGTCCAATTTAAGCTCCCTTTTCATTTCTCATAATTTAGCTTGATGTAGTCAAAAGAAAATGACCTTACAAATTGTAATTTGTGTTTGTTTACCTCTCATGACTTTTCTATATAAAAGAATTTTATCTCAAATAAATTTTTAAAAATAAGTCCTCTAAAGATTTGAGGTCTAAATGTTGTTATATTGATCTAAAGTACCATTGGGTCACTTTCATAACCAACTTCACCATGCATTTCTTGATTTCATAATGGGTATAAATATTTGTTGTATGACAAGTTATTAAATATATTAATCCATCCATTTTGTAAATAAAAGTCTTGAAAATTTTCATTCATTCAAAGATGTGGTACATGATTTAACATAATTTTTCATACATTTTAGGAAGGTGGTTTGAAACTTCTCTTCATCCAAAAATAAGAAAATGACATTATGCGTTAACCTGTACATTTTAAGAACAAAACTTAGAGAATTTAATCATCTAATAATAAAGAAATATACAAAATAATTGATTTATTTGACATGCACATAACTCTTTTTCCTTTGAGTTTTAATCAACTAAATTTTGAGAAGCAAGCTACACACCAAAATTTTGACGTACTAAGTTATCTCTTTGATGAAATCATGACATTTTATATTGGAAGCTTGTAATGGTTGGACTTCCTGTGATATCACTTTCACTTGCTTTTTATAAGAGTTCATCAACTTTAACAAAATGATGCATCTACTTCAGATGGGATAGTCATCATTCAAATCTCATATTCCATCAATTCCTTTTTATTTTTTCAAAATCACGTTAAAAGTATTCTCAAGTAAATTTTTTTTTTTAATCTTGATTGCCTTTAAGTCTCATGCATATCATGCTTGTCCAATAATATTACAGGGAGACATTATAGTGGAAGGTTCTAGCTATTATATGAAAAGGTATATTGGCTAGCCTATTAGTTTTAAAAGGATCATTTTTTGCTTGGGTAATCAAACCTTAAAAGGTTGACCTAAGGCCTATAAGGTATAAAGAGTATAAATCAAGGAAAATCTTATCGTCTATTAATCATGGTCATGTAGACTTCAATAAGAGTCTGAGGTTTCATGAATGCTAGACTAGGACATAACCCATCATGACACCATTAATTTCCTAATACTAACTTACAACAAAATTATGTGTAATAAGATGTTATGTAATGACAACACGAGTGTAAATTAATATTCAATTCAAAAAATAATACATGAAAATAATAAAAATTATGTATGAAAATGTGTCATGCTAGAATATATAGTCAAATACACACACACACACACAGGAACTTTGAATAAAATATGTACAAAGCACATCAAGTATATTATCATAAAAAATAAGCAAACAAAGCTTAACTTTAAATCTCCAATAGAATCATCATTCTATCGCGAAGGACATCTCAATAAATTATGTGAAAGGGGTATGATAAAGAAAAAAGAGTTGCCACCTAATTTTATATTAATTAAAAATCCTAATTAAACATAAGAGATTTTTAGGTAATAAATTAGTTACGTTATATGAAAGATGATAATTACTCTAAAACATCTTACCTAAAATAAATTGTATTATGTTTTTTTATATATATAAATATAATAAATTTATTAAAATATTCACATCAAAAAATAAAATTTAAAAAAATCAATTTTTTTCAAAATCACGATAATACTTGGAAAAAAGACATTGTAATCATGATTTATATTTAATTAAACCATCTCTTTTTAATGTGCAGGGTCTTTCAATAATTTTTTAAATTTTGGTTGATCCTTCTATTTATTTATTTAATTTTTTTTTGTTTTGCATGTTCTTTCCCTATTATTTTCTAGTCCCTCCTCCTCTTAGTCTCTTGCTAGTTTTTGACTTGTGTTATGTTGTAGGTTATATTATTTTTTTATATATCTTTACAAAAAAATATATAAAAATGCTAGGAAGTTAAAAGTTCAAAGTTTAGTGGATGAAGAATTTTTAAAATATTAAAATCATAACATAGTCAATGATATGTTTTTAAAAATAAATATTGAATCGCTAACACATTGGATTGACCAGTCCAATCTTGTTTAAGTTGTAAAACCCTCTACATGGGACATGAGCACTTGACAGTACCATGAAATTTAAATCAAAACAAATTAGGAACCCCAATTAAAATTAACCAAATATTGAAGGTCTAAAACCAAAAAAAAAATATTTAATAAAAAAATTACTCGAGCAAACTTAGAATGATGTCTCATGCTATGAAGCGACTCAGACCAATGTTTAAAAAATTCAAAGTTGGGTAATTAATATGTCTGAATCCATTAAGTTGAGTTAATCTAATAATAACAATGAACGATAATTTTTAAATAAATTGAATGTTTAAGGATAAAAACAAAAAAAGCAGTAGCTTTAATACATAAATAAAATTATTTAATACCTTCTACTATGTTTATAGGTTAAATAATTTTTTTTTCTAACCATAAAAAAGTATTAAAATGAATGGAAATAATGATGTATTGGATGATATATTTTTAAAAATAAATATTGAGCTATTAATTTAGTTTAATTAAAAAAATAATTTTTTGATTGATCAACATCTACTCAAAAAAAAAAAAAACAAACTATCAAACAATGAGAAAAAGGACCATAATATGTATAATAAATTTATATAATTTTGCTTCACAGACTACTTTATTTTTATTAAATTTGTATGATGTTTGCAATCCCGTGCAACAAAATTTATTAATGTCATTGTCAACCTTACACATCATCTATCTAATACAATCTATATAATACAATATTAGCTATATAATGTGTAAGGATGATATTAATAAATTTAAGATACTAGCAAGATTACATGCCTGCGTATTGCTCGATATTGCAAATAAATTTTCTTAAATGATAGAGGAAAGAGATGGAATGAAAAGTTTATAAATATAAATATTGATCATCGATACATAAATATATGTCGGCTTTATATGTAATATTACTAATAAACAAAATATGGCGAGTGTTATAACATGAGTGGGCATACGACTTGGAGGTGACAATGATTGTTTGTGTTTTTAAATAATTTATCTTATTGTTTTTGTTCCTTTCAAGCTATTTGTTTTAGCTTATAATAGAAATAAAGTTGCTTATTTCAATTCGTTTGTTTTTAATTCATTGAAACTTAGAGATAAGATTTATATATAAATTTCTTTTTTATATTACAAATTCATGGAGAGACTAATCAGTATCTTATTTAAATAGTTTATATTATATAGTAGATATGGAAATGATTTGAAATACTAGATAAGGATAAAAACTTAATTTCATTGGAGATCTGTACAATGGAATATGTTATGAAATAATGTGTAGTGAATGAAAAAAAAAAATCTTTTGTGCTTAAAAATTCATCATGTACATATACCATTAAAATTTCTTAGTTTTTTTTTTATTATTATTAATGTGACTGTTTGGGCTAATTTGCACGTATCTCGACTAATCTCACAGGTTCTGAAGTTAACGACCATGTAAGCCTCCAGTGGCCGTAAAGTTTGCGAGACTCGAACTGTTGACCTCTAAGGAGTAAATATAAAACTTACTAGTTGGGTCACACCTTTCAGGATTAACTTATGTAATTTAAAGTTGAGTAGCAATATAAACTATCAATAAATATAATTGATAGTGTATGTTGCTAAAATATATGGGAAAATCATTGTATATATATCTTGAAAAATTCTCAATAAACTACTTTTTAGGGGTAAAATAGTCTTTTCCCTTTAATTCATTTGTCATTTTTAAATTATTAAGGGGAGTCTTGATCTTTTTCATTATTTTTTTTGCTTAGTAAAATGACTTTGTTATCCTTAAAAGCAAATAATCATTTAATTATGGTCAAGATATAATTATCAAACCTGATCGGGGGGTTGACCCGGCCAAGGAGTCGAGTCTCAGGTTACACAAGTTAACTTGGGTCAACCCGAATTAACCTGAATTTTTTTAAAAAAAATATATATGAAATTTTAATATTTCAAATGAAAAAATTAAGAAACAATTCATGTGAATATATGTTATACATAATGTAAATAATGAAGTTTAAAATATTATTTTAAAAGGTTTTTTTATCCCACATTAAAAAAATATAACTTCTTTTTTTTGTGAATATAGAGTATTGTAACATATACTAAAAGGGATTAGTGTTTTATTGTGGACTGCACAGTGCAATCCATAGTAAAACAGTGATCCCTATGCTTTAAGTTTTTTTTATATATATATTTAAGTTGTGTTATTTTTTTAATTGTTTTTTTATGCATTTCGGGATTTTTTTCTGCTTCTTTTTTTTTTAATCTTTTAACAAAAAAAATTTTGTTTAATTTACTTTATTAATGTTTAATTTTTTTTTTATTTAATTATTAAACTTTCATGAATCGTTTTTCGAATTTAACGGGTTAATCTGTTTTTGACAAGTTCATTCAGATTTTTTTTTTTGCTTTTTTTTTTTATCGTTTTAATTACATTATTTTGTTTACTTTAGTTTGTTAATATTAAATTTCTTTCTATTTAGTTATTTGACGTTCATGACACATATTCTGAGTTTCACGGGTGAATCCAGTTAATTCTAGGTTGACCCGTCAATTTTTTTTGTTTTTTTTATTTTCATAATTTTTTTTAGTTAATTTAGTTTGTTAATGTTAATTTTTTTTATTTAGTTATCAGACTTTCATGACACAGATCCTGAGTTTAACGGATTAACATGATTTGACGAGTTAACCTAGATTTTTTCTATTTAATTTTTTTTTTGTTTAGTCCAATTTGTTAACGTTCACTTTTTTTATTTAATTATCAGACATTCATGACAAGGATCCCGGGTTTAATGGGTTAACCTAGTTTGACGAGTTAACCTGATTTTTTTTTTGCTTTTTTTTTTTCTTTTTAATTATTTTTTTTGTTTCGTTTAGTTTGTTAATGTTAAATTTCTTTCTATTTATTTTTTTTTTACTTCATAGAGGTTTTTTTTCTTTTTAATTAATTTTATTTAATTTATATCAAAAAAAATTCTATGTAGTTCTCGGCTGATGCCTTAGTTTTTTTTTTTTTAATGTTTTTGACTATGGACTGCACAGTGAGTCCACAATGAAAAGGCTGATACCTTTTGTTTTTTTGTTTTAATTAATTTTTTTTGTTTAATTTAAATTGTTAATGTTAAATTTTTTACTATTTAGTTATCAAACTTTCATGACACAGATTCCGGGTTTGACGAGTTAGCCCGGTTAATTCTGGGCTAACCCATTAATTTTTTTTTCCTGTTTAGTTATCAAACTTTTACGACGTGAATCTAAGGTTTGATGGTTTAACCTAGTTAATTCATTTTTTTACTTTTTCTTCATTAGTTTTTTTTCTTATTGGTTTTTTTTCTTTGTTTTTTTATTTTTAATTAATTTATTTAATTATCACACTTTTATCATACGACCTTGCAACCAAACCCACGTCCAATGCTATTGGGTCTGGTATTACAGCCAAACCCACTTAAATTTGGGTCATGCAAATTTAATGTTATTATTAATATCATAGATGTTACTATTGGATTAGGTGTTGCAACTAAACCTAAAACTCTTGAGTATAACTTTGTAGAAAAACCTAATACTTTTAGATCTTATTTTTTTTTTAAATGTAAAAAATAATTGACCCGTGGCATCGCGCGGGTCATTTAACTAGTATTTACTAAAAGGCTTCAAATCTCATATTGAAAAAATAAAATATTATTCTAGTATTTATATAATGAACTTTGAAAAGGGTTAATAACCAACTAAAAAAATATATAAAAAAGGGATCTCTTGCTAGGAGAAAAAACACATTTGAAGGGGGAAAAAAAAAAAAAAAGGTCTCTACCGAATTTTGCTAGGTCGCCCAGGTCACAGGTCAACCGGATTTTGCTTGGTTTTGCTCGTGCTGGTCTTTCACCTTACCCAGACCGGTCTAGCAACCAGGTCGACCGGGTCTCGGGTCAACCTGTCAGGCTGATCTGAATTTAATAACTATGGGTCAAGGTTCTTTTTGGACATTTCATATTTTTTGCTACAATATAATTACTTCATTTCGCTTGGATTCAAATTTTCAAAAGCTTGACTTGAGGGGCTAATTTGTAATGTCAAAATATTTTTTTTTTCTTATTTTGTAATAATGTTTGGGTCTTAAGGGTAAAGTAGTATTTCTAAATAGAAAGGCAAAAAGCTTATGATACATGTGTTGCATGCATCAGCAACTCCATTACTTTAAGGTGATGTATATGACTGACTTCAATGGTAAAAAATGTTATTTCATCGTGTCATTTGATTCATCGTGGAATCCTCTCCTCCCTGTACGCATATTGTTGATGGGCTGCTGATGCATCTGGCCCTCCACCATTTCATATTAGCTATTCAATTTCTTTTTTCATTTGATTTTGTCCCTAATTTTTTTTATTTGTTTTATTTTAATTTATTTCTCAAATTTTATTTTATTTTTAATTGCATCATTCCTTAATTTTTTTTTATCTATTAGATTTTATCCTTATTCTTTTGATTTTTTTTATATTTTAGATAGTTTTTTAATTTGTTTTTCTTTTCAATTTCACCTCATAATTTCTTCTCCTTTCATATTTGATAGTCATTCTATTTTTTTGCTTTATTTTTTTTAATATGAGATATATATTTTTTTCAATTTCATCATTTAACATTAAATTGGTTGACAATTGAAATTCTTAATTGAACCAGAGTTTTTAGTTTCACGGGTTGCAAATTTGGTATATTAATTTAGGTTTAGAAGATTTGCCTAGATCAATTAGTATGGGTTAAAACAGTAAAAAATATATATAAATATAAGGTTTGTGTAAAATCAAAATTCACAAACATCTTTCCATTCAATTTAAAAAATAATTGAACCTCTAGGTCTAATTCACTTGGATATCGATGATTTAGAGTTTGTGCAAATTAGAGGTGAAAAAAAATATTATATTACTTTTTTATAGATTACTATATAAGGTATTGTTATATCTATTTGCTTAAAAGCAAATATAAGGTTTTTTTAAAAAAAAATAATATTTAAACATTATAAGAATAACATTGAAAGTAAATTTGATAAGAAGATAAAGGTAAAAAGAAGTGATAAATGTGAAGAATATGAAGTACAATTTGGTGAATTATGTTTTCAAAATGGTATTATTCATCAAACTACTGCTCTTTATTCACCTTCACAAAATGACATTACATAATGTAAAAATTAAGCATTAAGAGAAATGATAAATATCATTTGATATGTTTAAGAGCTCCTCAAAACTTGTGGGGGAGACAATCCTAACTGCCAATTATGTACTTGATAAAGTATACCATAAAAAATTAAAAAAGACATCATATGAATTATAAAAAGATAGAAGGTCTTCTTACAAATACCTCAAAGTGTTGAGATGTCTTACAAAAATAGTAGTAAGGTCAATGACCTAGAAACATGAATTTTGTATTTATCGGATATGTATATAATAGTAGTGCATATTAATTTCTTATACATAAGTCAAATATTAAGAATATTCATCCTAATATTATTATGAAATCAATGGATGCTATATTATTTAAAGATATTTTTCCATGAACAGAAGCACAAGAAAATCATTCATTTAAAAGAAGAATAATGCTTAAGTAATCATCATTAATCAGAGGATGATAAGCTTAGAAGGAATAAAAAGGCATTGGTTCTGATTTTCTAACATACTTATTAGAAAATGAACCTCGAATCTACTCCAATGCAATATCCTGTCAAGAAGTTCCTATTGGAAGAAGGTGGACAATAGTGAAATTGAATCAATTATGAATCATACATGGTGTTATGGAGTGCACGACGTCAAATGACGGAGCTGCCTATTGGAAATGAGGGTTCTTAGGTTTAATCATAAAGTTAAAATTAGAGGGTTCATGAGTCGTTACCTAGTATTATAGTCACTAGAAAACCTATTGGTCTATGAGAGTTCGAGTAAGAAGATTAGTTGTGTAAGGGGAAAACACATCACCTCTAGTGCACCTTACCTATAATAAGCTGCATTGTTGATTGATTATTAATTTAATGCATGTTTCTATTTGTTGATTTCATCTAAAGTTCAGGACAGATCTCCTTTCGTGGGGTAGTTTGCACCTTATTGGATTAAATTCTAACCATTCTAAAGCCTAATGTTTAGCAATACATATATTTCTGTATTTTTTAATGTTTAATATATGGGGGTATACTTAACAGTGTATTTTTATACCCTCAAATATTAAAGTTTACAACTAAATCCTAACATTTATCTCCATTAATTAATTTAATTTAATATTGAAAGTATGCATTACGTTGTAAAATTCATACCCTGAATATTAATTAAATTAATTAATTTTTATGGTATTTTTAAAATTTTGAAAAAATTCCAATGAATAATCATAAATTAGTTATGAGATCTATTAACTGATTTTTGTTTTTGTTTTTCATAGTATGATAAAAATACAATTTTATTTATTTATTTTAATATAAAAATATGAATGAGAAATTTTTTAGAATTTAGTTGTATATACAAAAAAAAAAAAACATATTTTTAAAATGAGAAATTTTTTTAGAATTTTTGGATTTTTTTGAAATAAAAAAACAAGTATTTTTAATATTGAATTACTATCTTATATGTTCTAGAAGCACATCACATTAGAAAAAGGAAGAAGAAACAAAGAGGGTTACCTATACGAGGACAGTGATATTGTGTGTTAAAATAAAAAAAAAATAAAAAAAATATTATTTTAATATATTAAAAAAAAATTTAAAAAATAATTACTGTCACAAACATGAACAGTAATTTAATACAATTACAAATCCAGTTTTTTTGGTGAATCATAAATCTAAATATTCAAAGGTCCAAAAGTCGTCGAGAGCAAAGGAAGTAGAGTAAAAGAAATGATGTTTATCATTTCGATTCGGAGGTAGCCAAAGTGTTGGATGATATTGTATCCAGAGCTATGTTTGGAGAGGAGATGACAAGTAACATTGATGAGAACTTGTGTAGAACTAAAAACTTGAAGCATAAATTTAATAAGAAAATATAGATAAATAAAGGACTTGAAAGATTAATAAACAATAAAAATAAAACAAAGCTTTAAGGATAAAGAGATAAAATATAATGATTTATCTTAGTTCAATTCAACCCTTTTCTTATATTCATTCTCCAAACTCCACTTGGGATTTCAAATCCCCTATCAATCTTCTCATAGATAGGTGAAGATAGAAGCCAAGCCATGACCATGAAACTATTTGATGCACACTGTCACCTGCAAGACCCAAGAATCCTTAACAAGACACCTCAACTCATTGCCACTGCCCTTGATACTGGCGTAGTCCGCTTTGCTGTTAATGGGGTTTCTGAGGTATATAATGCATATACAATTTGGTATCTAATAATGATTATTTAACTGTTCTTGTCTTAAATTCTTGTGGGTTCTGATTTCCTTTTCAGAAAGACTGGAACTTGGTTAAAGAGATGGGTGAGAGCTATCCGTCTGTGATTCCATGCTTTGGTCTCCACCCCTGGTAAATATAAAGGCCCTCTCTTTTTTTTTTTTTTTTTTTTTTTTTATCAAAATTCATGAGTTTTGTGTTTTTGTTTTCGGGGTTCAGCAATTCATGGATCTGTTTTTCTTTTCTTTTGTTGTTTTTTCCTCAAGAGCAGTGTTTTTGTTTTCTTCTTTGATGCGTGTGTCGATGGTAATGTTTTTTTGTTGGTCTTTAATCTATCTACAGGTTTATTGAGGAGAGGACTCCTAATTGGTTCAACACACTTAAAGAGTTCTTTCAGATCACACCCTCTGCTGCTGTTGGAGAGGTTAAATTCCCATTTCCTTGCTGTTGGTAGAATCTTCTAAAAGCATAATGCTCAGGAGAACCTTTAATTAACACAGCATGCTAATGAACTTTTTCAGGTTGGTTTGGACAAGGGTTCACATGGAAAGAAGATTGATTTCAATGATCAGGTTTTCCTCACGGAGGGTTTTTTTTTTTTTCCTTTTTATTATTGTTACACACTCAATTGATTCTCTTCTTCACGGCTTAGTGTCATTCAGTGATTCATATGGTAATTCATTACCTGGCCTCTGCCATTGGACCTGAAAGAAATTCGTCCTTAATTTTATGCATTGAAAGAGATATGTCGGAGCATGGGCACCTCAGGCCTCATATTAGTTCAATTCCCATTTGGAAATTATGTACCTGGTAACTAGGAGAAACATGTTTGTGTATTGTCTTGAAGGCATTTACACCACTAGCACCTGACTTTTTGGTTTTCATTACAATCTATTATTTTCCTGGTGGCATTGGATTGAGGCTAGTCTTCTCTCGTTTTTGCTCACTAAATGTGAAATATACTTTGTTCCTTATTACCTAGGGTTTGCATAGGTTGCAATTTCTTGACTACGTATTGCTTTTGAGAACTTCTTGAAATTGTATGATAAAAGTATTACTTTTTACTATTTGAATAAACCTATATATACCTGTTCAAATATGCTTTGTGTCACTTTACTTTGCTACCCCAATTTTTTTCTTCGACATCTTGTCCCTCAAATAGTTTATGCATCTTGTACCAGTCTAAAAAAATTATAGAGGAAGAACATCTGTCCCCATTACTGGTGTACATGTTCATTTCTGTCTTGCTATATTCATATACGATGTCATTGCTAAATCTGTGCACCAATTAATGTTGTTTCATGTTACATTTTTAATATTCAAAGTTTCTATTCCAGGTTCAAGTATTCCGGAGACAGCTTGAACTCGCAAAAGAGTTGAATAGACCAGTATCTGTCCATTGTGTTCATGCTTTTGGTGATCTTCTTGAAATAATGAAGTACGGTACTGTATTTTATTTCTGTTCCACTGAAAAGTATTATCCAGATTATTGATGGTATATGGCTGGAGCTTTCTTTTTGATGTAATCTATGCAGTGTGTAGTGATTATCTCGAATCATAAATAGGTATTCAGAATACAAATAGGAACACCTATCTTATGAATGCCAGTTTTAAAAATTGAGGTCTTGATAAGGTGCTATGATTAAATTGTAGGTCGGCATGGACAAGTTGGATTGCTTTTTTTCCAAGTTTAATCAAAATGAAAAGTTCTTTGATGTCATCACCTTTGCTTCAAGGAGCTGTTATGCATCTCAATTGCCATACTTGCTCGTTGACTTGGATAAAGATTCTCTGAACCTGTCGTACATTGTCTCAACTTTTATTTCTTCTTGCTCATGGCTTATGCTGTGTCTAATTTGTAATGATGTGAAGCCATTAGTATTTGTTTCTTAATGCCATTGTAGTATTGCAATTTTTAATTACATGCTGGATCTTCAGGAGTACAGGACCTTTCCCGGCTGGTGTCATTCTCCATTCTTTCCTTGGTTCTGCTGAGATGGTTCCTGAGTTTGCCAAGCTTGGTGCTTACTTTTCGTTTTCTGGTTTTCTCATGTCCATGAAAAAAGAGAAGGCAACAAAAATGCTGAAAGCGGTTAGTTAATCAATTGCATTTTGTGTTTTACATATTAGAAAAATTCAAAGTCTTAACTCCAACCCTTTGCAGGTATCTTCTGATAGGATTTTGTTGGAAACAGATGCACCTGATGCCCTGCCAAATGGAAAGTTTGGTTCCCTGTTTCTGGTTGATGGAGGTATTTTTCATCCTGAAGGAGAAAATTCTTCTTCAAATGCTGACAGTCTCCGTGATGGTGATTCCCATCCTTCAAAAGATGCATCGGCATTGCCAAGAGAAACACCAAATCATCCTGCAAATATACACAATGTATGTCATTTCCTTGTTTCTCCCTTGAACTCGTTATCTGATAATGCATAAAGTAAATAGGGTCTGTCTCTTGCAAGTGCTAATCTCGGAAAGGGCACGATCACACATAATTCTGAGATTTTGGCTCTCAAAACCACCTGTTCCTGGGCCTTGGTGCATTTCATATCCTTTCAATTCCATTTATTCTCTTTAGACTGGCTCTAAAAACTGAGTTAGAGTAATGGCCTCCTTTAATCAATATATTGGTTTTTTTTTCCCGCTCGTCTCCAACACTTTAACTTCTCTTATTCAAACATAACTTCCATTTATGTGCCTGAGACCAGGTTAAAAAATGTGTGCTTGGGACCATTATATGTTAAATGTAAAATGTATTTAGCAAGTTTCCATTACTTGTTCAGGTCTTAAGTTACGTTGCATCCTTGCTGGACATCACCAAACAAGAACTTGCAGAACTGAGCTATGCAAATGCAGTACGGCTATTCTCTTATGAAGGTTCCAAGGTATTAGAAAAATAGAAAATTTATGGAGAATGTAACGCATTGTACCTGTTTAGTTGTATGATTGCTTGCAATCTCTGTTCCGTAACAAGCAGGCGTATCCATAAATGCTGAAAGCTTTCTGCGGTGCACATGAAAACCATGAATGGGCAGCATGTGAGGTGGAAAGGGAAAGAGAGCTTTCCTTTTCTCTCCTTTTTTCTTCCTTTCTCTTTTCAATATATTAGTGCTAGCCTTTTTATTATTTGCATCTGCTAGCCTTGCAGTTGCAGAGTTGTAGCCAACTTCTGATTTTCTCCTTCGGCCTAAATATTTTCTTGGACGATTAATTCCATCGTTTGCAGTTTAACAAATAATAAAATGGAGGGAACAGTTGCTTCCGATATATCTGCAATAATAGTTCAAAGATTATGGATTTATACTTGAATACTACCCGTTATTGCACGAGTTCTATACAATCGGATCATGCGTCAATGGAATAAATTGGATTTTTTTTCAAGAAAATAAAAATATATTTTTATATGGTGAAAATAAAATAACCGTTAATGCTAGTAAAATAAAATAAGATTGATAGCAAAGTTTTTAAACCTGATTTGATTGTTGATCTGGTATAATGATGGGATCATAGGTCAAATGGGTTGAATCGGGTCAATAAAATAAAAAAAAAAATTCAAACAACTATTATATCTTCTCAAAGCAACAACCTTAGTTTTCACAAACTCAAGATTAACCCAAAAACACAATCAAACATTGATTCAAACATCAATGAATTTTTCAAAAATAGATCAAATCCTAACTCAAGCAGATTTGAAATCTTTATTTTTCCAGTTCTCCAAGCTAAATCAACTTATTCCCCATTTTATCGATGAAGACCTTGATTTATTCTCTATTCTCTTATCCCTCTTGAGAATAAAAAATCTCCCCTCAAAGGCCTAGTGTGAAGGAAAGGAAAACTTGGAAACTGATAGAATCTAGCATAACACATCCATTTTGTTTGATCAATATCATTTCTATTTATACCTTTTTTCTAATTTAGCAGCCTAATCTTCTAGAGAGAGTATCCTTTGTTTCTACTCTTTCTCTATTCTAAGAAAAACTAAGAGTCTAAATAAGAAAAGAAAAATATTTTTTTTTTCTCGTTAGACCTCAGACCAATAAGGACAGCGGAATGAACAACCCATTTGAGCAACTTGAATGAAAAAAGAATAGAAATATGAGAGAAGCGATTAGGTTTAATGTGATTTTATCTTTATGTTACAAATGGTTTGACAGTAAAAAACTAAAACGGTAACGGTTTTTTATATATAAAACAATCGGATCTCAGCTGGGTTTATCTGGGTCGACAGGGTTTTGCCGAGCCAATTTTTTAACCGGTTTTTTCATCAATCTGGCTTGGTTTTAGCTTCGAGTCAGCTGGGTTCAGAGTCGGACTAAGTTTTAAAACCATAAATGATAGTGAGTATCTCAAAATAATAATAATAATAATAATAAATTGGTTTCATTTTAGATAAGAAAATGAATAGAAAACAAATGGGTGACTACAAAAAAGAAAGAAAAAAAAAAAGAAAATCAGAGAGCCTGTATTTATGCCATCCTTATTTAACAAAACAATAAAAAAGAAGTAAGAAAAATAACGGCAAGCTACTTTCTACATGATTTTCTCAACAAATCAAATCGGATAAATTCAAATAACAGAAGTGCACTTGTTTAGGGCGATAATCTTTCTGAGAGCTGAAAGTGAGATTTTTGGTTTTTGAAATTATCTGATGAAACAAGAAGACAGCAAAAACCAGTAAAAAAAAAACCCTACAGAAAGGTCTCTAGCTATACAGGCATTTGTAAGATCAGAACTTCCAACAACAACTACTCCTGCCTTTGTCACGCAAAGCAACTCTAATTACGAGTGTCACCAGATGGCCAGTAGAGATGTATCATCTTGGTAATCTTCTCCTTCCTTCGTTGACTTCTCTCTCGCTTTTGCATTTTCCCCTCTAAATCTTGTGATTATTTTCTAAATTCTGTTTCATCGCCTCTATGCATTTCAGGTTGTCCAAGTCTCCATCCCCATCAGAAGTTCAGCTCCATGTACATGGCATGCCTTTCAGTGTAGACAAAGTAAGCTGATATAACATTAAAAAAAAATGCTTGGTTCTAATGAAAAAAATTTCTTCAGCAGAAGTGTAGATTAGATAACCATATAAATCCTTCTTCCATTATCATTTTTTTTTGGGAACTTTTTTAATATATCTGTGGGTATAATTTACTCTTGTTTAGGATCTTCTGTCAGCAAGATCAGCCAAAATAGCTGCCCTGCTCAAAGAAAACCCTCCAGAAAAGCTGGCTTTTCTTCTCCGAGATATTCCTGCTGATCCGGAAACCTTTGAACTTGTTGCTAGATTCTGCCATGGGTATGAACTGATTTTGTCCACGGAGAATGTAATACCACTCATTTCTCTTGCTTACTACTTGGAGATGACTGAAAGTCACAGCGACAATAATCTGCTGGACAAGACCCTTGCTTTTTTTGAAGATAAAGTCCTTCCTAGCTGGAATGAAACCATCAAGGCTCTTCGGTCAGCGAGCAGTACCATTCAACAAGTACTGCATTCAGGTTTGGTTGATGCATGTTTAGAATCACTCATTTACAAAGCATTGGCCGATCCCCGGCTTCTTGGAGAACCAATCAAGAATTCAACATGCAATGAGGATAGTGAGGATGAGGAGGTCTTTAAACCAAATGCGAGACGAAAACTTTTTTCTCCTGATTGGAAATCAGAGGATTTGACTACACTGTCCCTCCAGTTATATAATCCCCTCATACAAGAAATGAATCAGCATGGAGTCCCACCAGAATATGTGGCAGCATCTCTTTGTCAATATGTAAAGAAGTGGACCGATTCAGGAGAGAACGAGACAATTTACAAAAGGGGAGTGATTGAAGCAGTGGAAAGGCTTCTGCCTCCTGAAAAAGGAATTGTTCCTTGCACATTGTTGTTTGAAATGCTCAGGCTTGCGATTTGTCTGGAATGCAGCAATGATTGTAGAAGTGGTTTTGAGATTAGGATCGGGAAGCAATTAGACCAGGCAGAAGTGAAAGACCTCTTAATACCGTCTCAAGGTTATTCCAAGGAAATCCAATATGATATTGAGTGTGTGAGGAGGATTTTGAAACATTTCTATGCCAACTACAGCAGCACTGATGTTTCTGGTATAATCTCGGTGGCAGAACTCATTGAAGAATTTTTGATGGAGGTTGCGAGTGACATAGATTTGAGGATAGACACGTTTGTTTCTTTAGCTGAGATGTCATTGGCAGCATCATTAGGAACGCAGCGAAATTCCGATGGAATATACAGGGCCATCAACATTTACCTGGACAAGCATAGATATTTGACAGAGCTGGAAAGAGAGGAGGTATGTAGGGTGTTAGATTGCCAAAAAATGTCACCTGAAGCCTGTGAACATGCAGCGAAGAATGAAAGGTTGCCAGTTAGGTTTGTGGTGCAGGTGTTGTTTGTGGCGCAGTTGCAGTTGCGAGACACAATCACAAAGGAGGTGCAGGAATTTGATGATAAATTGAGAAGAGAGGTGGTGGAGGACGAGGAGAATGAAGTGAAGATGGGTTTTGACGAGGAAGAGGTGAGGGTTGAAATGGAGAAAATGAGCATCAAAATGATGGAGCTCGAGAGAGAGTGCTGCATAATGAGGAAAGAAATAGAACATGGGTGCACCCATCAGAAATCAAAAAAGGGCAAAGTTAGCATGTGGAGAGAAATGAAGAGAAAATTGGGGTGTGTGAGTAGCACTCATGATTGCAACTGCCAAGTCAAGAAGAAGAAGAAGAAATACTGAGTTTCAGGCTTGGATTTGAAACTGTTATGGCTTCTCTCAACAGTTTGCTTCTTCTAGGGAGCTGTTTATGGCTACTGTGATGCAATATGTGCTGGAAATGGCAATTGTCAGGAGATGGAAATGGAAAGGCCTATGTATCTGTTTGTTTTAATCTGCAGTCTTGTGATTCCTGAAGTTCAGATTGCCTTGATTATTTTTGTTTTTGTATGCTGGATTTGTTCAACTAACAACCCTAGCTTTATTTTGCTTATCAAGAAAACCAAAAGTGCAGCCTTTACGATCGATTTGCTTGCTTGCTTGCGACTACATGTTCATCCACAAATCAGTAAGAAATTGACATTAAAAGAAACAAAAAAACTTGGTTGTCTTTGGTCTCAATGTTTTTGCTTTAGGCTTCTAAATACTAGTTTTCATGCATGAATCTGTCATTTTTTTTTAGAGTTACAAAGAACCAGACCACCACTTGCTTTGGTACATCAAAGTTGAATGAACAATAATTACAAAGTAAACAAGTTCAGGGCATCAAATAGAATCTCATTGGATAAAACCACAGCTTCATGCATTGAACGTAAATAAGAAAACTTCAAACAAACTGGGATTATTGAATACATCCATTTGCAAGCCATGCATGTGTATACAAGTTCAATTATTATCACAAGCCAAGCAAGAACATAGCTTATGAACGAAGGATTTGGATGCTCTGCGTGTTGTTGCTGGCTTTTCTAAGCATATGATCTCAGAGTCATCCACTCCATTTTTCCTTGCCTTGTCACATTCATCACAAAACCTCTTGAATGCTTTCTCAACATACTTTGCGCCATCCGATACATTCAAGCCATCCACAAGTTGCTGAGGATAAATATCCTTCGTAAGATCTCCATTCAATACAGCTGCCATTTCCACCAGTTCTTCTTGGAATTCACTAAGTTTCGCGTCTTCTTTTGCAGCACCCTCACGCAATTTCACAGGTTCAACCAACGTAACTGCAAAATGCATGTGTAACTTGAGCCTTTTAAGTTTTAATAAAGAAAGACATCATGTAAATAATGTTCAATTTACCTGGACAATCCACTCTCGGACTAGTTCTAGTCAAAATGCCCTCAAAAGTGCCTGCCCAAGCATCGCGCTTGGTTAGGAACTCTTTCAGATTAAAGATCTTCTTAACAGTTGCTGCAATGGAAGAATGCTCGAACTCTGATGCAGGATATGGTCCCGAAGGCGCATGTAACACTGCAGTTTCAAGTCACCAATCAACATATACATCAGAACATGTTTAACAGAGAAAAAGGCAGTTTCTTGCTAATCATATATAGAAAAAAAGTTATGAACATACCTGTTCCAGGCTCAATCCAGGGAGATATAAGAAATGCAGGAACCCTAACACCAAGACGATCAAACTTGAAGTTATATGGCGTAGGACCAACAATGTCGTCAGGGCTAGGGACACCAGTTACAGGTGTTGGAACGTGATCATAGAAACCACCATGTTCATCATATATGATTATAAATAAGATTTCATTCCATTGAGGACTAGCTCGTAGTGCCTCGTATACTTTTTTCACGAATTTCTGACCCTCTGAGACATCATGAGATGGGTGATCGTCATTTGCAGGTATCGATAAAAGATCAAAATATCTCTGTTCGATGACAACATAGTTTGGTAGCTTCCCTTCTTCACAGTGCTTCTTAAAGTGCAGATCAAACTGGTGAAACTTTGTCAGGTATTTCAACTTTCGAAGGTTCCTGTTAACAATGAGATTTTTCACTTGTCAAAAGAAATTTAATTATGGTAGATGCACAAAATCTTAACTAAACAAAAAAAAATTGGTTATTCAATTCATGTGAGTTCCATATTAAAAACTCAAATGCCAGTTTTTTTTTGTTTTTTTTTAAAGCTCCATCTTCAAACTTTTTTTTGATTAAATATCCTGTGTTTTTAATAATCTTTACAATTATAAAACAATACTGCGTGTTTAAAATTATTGTAAAAATTATTTTTTAAAGTATTTTTTATTAGAAAATAGATCAAAATAATAATTATTTTATTTTTCTTAAATTATTTTAGTTATATTTTAAAATTATTTTGATGTGTTTAATATCAAAAATATTATTTTAATATATTTTTAAATAAAAAATTTTTTAATCGGAATTTACCATCTCCCGAGCAATTTGGACAAATTGCTGGCTTGCAAGAAGCCAATCAAAAGCTTGCTTTCAAAGATTTACTCTTTTTTTTTTTCTTTTTTTTTCACACGGCACTGCACAAAATCCTGATTGTTTATCATTTTATATTTAATTATAATCAGGAATTCATGCCTAATTAATATTGGGGGAATCAATAATGACGATTGAGGCTTAGTGCCTTTAACGGGATCACGGCTATTCAAGAAATTAAATAATTAGAAATAGCTAAAAGTCCAAGCAAAATGATTTATTTTTAACTCTTTATTTGAAAATTGGATTTGGTATACCAACTCCTCAATGGGGCAATATTAAAAAAGTTGATTCCATTGTGGGTTTGGTTTCCAACTAATTGTTATAGAAAATTACTAATTTAATAAATAGAATGTCTTTCCAACTCAAACAAGAAAAAGAAAAGTGTAATACTAATTAGTCTCCTAGATTTTATATATTATTAACATTCAATTCCTGAAGTTTAAAATCCTGTAATGAAGCTTGCTTTAAACCTTGTTTATTTGCTAGAATGTTTTTTTTTTTTTTTAAGAATGGTTTCTATATAAAATAAATTTTTGAAAAGTGAATTATTTTTTGATGTTTAGCAATATTATGAAAAATAAGTTGGAAAACATATTTCAATATTTGATCGTCTCATGAAAAATAACTCATTAATATTTTATTTTTTAAAAATTTATTAAAAGAATAAGGACAAATCTGATATTTGATATGTAAAATGATGAAGAAATTAAAAAATAAATTTAATTTTATAAATTATTTTAAATATAATAAATAACAATCAAAAGAATGTAGACTATTATTTGAAAAATAAAAAATTTCAATTAAAAAAATAAGGAAAAAAATAAAAATAAAAAGAATGAAGACCAAAATTGATATAAAAATCAGATTCTAAAGAATAAAATTGAAAAAAAAAATTATAAAAATCCAAAACAAAATATATAGGAAGCAAAAGATTGAGGACCAAGTTTTCCTTGAAATCAAACTAAAATTTTCTTTAATTAAAAAGTATTTTTCATCGATCAACTTTTATAATTTTTAAGAAATTATTTTTCATTAAACAAACTAGGCCTTAATTTCATCAAGCCATCACATTATTTTTTAAAATCTAAACTCCAATGCATACACTATGATTAAGTTTGAACAGTTCAATAAATATTGCATATGGAATTCAACACATTCCTTGTAGATTTGCAAACCATGTTATTTTAAATTTGATTTTTTTTTTGTTTAAAATGATTTTTTTTTAATGTTTTTGGATCATTTTGATGTGTTGATGTAAAAAGTAATTTTTTTTTAAATAAAAAATTTTTTATTTTTAATGTATTTTGTAAACAAAAAACACTTGAACCGTTATTGTTACTACAATTCCAAACACACGCTAAATTAAAGACTGAATTAATATCTTATTTCAAGTTAAGGGACTAATTTGCTGTTAATGCAAGAATAATGTTGAAGATGTTTTTTAGTCATCAATCAATATTTGAAGTGGTGATCCATCTCAAAAAATGTATTTAAAAATGTCATAACAGTTATTTTTAAAGTGTTTTTTTATTTAGAAATAAATCAAGATTATATATATATATATATATATATATATATATATTATTTTTGACATCAACGCATCATATTAAAACAATCTAAAAATATCATAAATATTACTTTTAAAAAAAATAAAAATATTTAAATTTTAAAAATAAAAAAACAAACAAAATTTTTCATCCAATGGTCCTCTTATTGATCTGATTTGTCACAACAAGCCATCATGTTTGTGATAGTGTTTGAAGAAATTAACTCGCATATGCCGAAACTCTGCTGTCGGCCGAGTATAATTATTGGCTAACTTTACGAATACAAGACGAGCCTAAACCAGTGAGAAAAGGTTAACTTTATGAATTACAGGCTAAACCATTGAAAATTTTTTTTTTTCGTGAAATAAACAACAACACTAATAATTAAAATATAGCCACCTACATGATTTTATATCTCAAACAAAGAAAAAGAAGAGGAAAGAGAGAAATATTAGAGAAAATCTTATCGTATGAAGAAACTTTGATTATATAATTTAGAGGGTTACCTGTAAAAGAGAGTAGCAGGGGGGTACTGGTAATAAATCCCAAAAGTAAAACCAGACTCATCCAGGGACTCAAATATGGTCTTTTGAGGGTAACCTTCAATCAGCAACTGTCTGTTGTTGCTGGTAGCTCCATGAGACGTCGCAGAATGCACATAAAGCCTGTTGGGTTGCGTTGATGCAGGAACGGAAGCAAACCAACGGTCACAAATAGCAAAATTCTCAGCCAACTCCTTGTAGACTGGAACTGCTTCCGGTTTGAACCCATTCATGACAGTCTGAGCCATGCCCTTCTGCAATCTCTCTGCATTCTGTGCAAAACCATTCATTTTTGGAGGCGTTTTGTTGTCATCAGAGAGTGAGGCTTCGGTCCATGGAACCCCGAAAACTTGTTCGTAAATGTCTTGGATCGAGTGGCCAGGGTCAGGGTCAACGTAGGCAGCTTGGTCACCAAAGAATACGAGAGTTGAGTTTGAGTCGGAGCTGGAGATGGGGTTAGATTCAGAACCCGTGGCTCCATTGATTTCTGGGTTTATAGTCTTCAGCCACCCTAACATGTGGTCAAATGAACGGTTTTCTTGGACCAGAACCACCACCGTTTTGATAGGGGAAGGTGTGGCGGTGCTGGTACTCGAGCTCTGATCAGCTACCATTTTTTTGCTTTTTTGGAAGATGGATTTGGGTTTGGTAATGGTGTTCTGAGATGGCTATGATTTATGGAAGTCTATTGGATTTTTTTTTCAGTATAGTTAGTGTTTTGATCGGAGAAGAAATCACTTGGAAAGCTGGGGATAATTAGAGATGACTCAAGTATTTAAACTTGAAATAATCTGTGCACGTAACAGGGTGGCAATTCGTGCTTTTGTACTATGCACGTTGGACAGGAGTTGTCTTGCGCTGTCATTGTTTATCAGCTAACAAAATAAAATATTAAATTTACTCCCAAATATTTAATTTAGACGATTGAAAGGAGAAAGAAAAACGTTTTATGATCGATATAGAGCTACAAAATGAGGCAAAATCTCCTCTAATCTGCTCTTGTCATAAATGCAAGCAAGTTTTTTCTTTTCCAACGTGATTATATTCTATAATTGCTTGTAATAAAGTCACTAAATATGACGTAAGAATATGTATGTAGAGCTGCTAGTCATGATAGCTTACCGTGATGAGCAACTAGTTGCTAACAATAAATTTTTGAGATATACAAGCAATTGAAAATGACCTAAAGTGTGACGTAATGGCCCATCGCTTGGCCCTTACAAAGAGAGAAAAAAAAACAGAAAGAAGTTGACAAGAAAAGAATGAAGAAGAAGCTTTGATCTGATTTTGAACGGAAAATATGCTAACGGATAAAAGCAGATGCCATGCGTGTGAAAGAAGTTTTTATTTTAATAGAAGAAGTGGAAGCTTGTTTCATGATTATCTTGCATCGTGTGCTGAAGTCAACAAAATCTAATCGTGGTGGTCATCATTTAAAGTAAAAGGTTCCTAGATTAGATGTGTTTGGTATTGAAGTTGCTGTTGTGATTGTGATTTAAAAAATACTGTTTAAAAAAAAACATTTTTAGTTGAGGTTCGTTTGGAAAAATATGTGTTTGGTTAAAACTGTGGTTAAAATTGAGGTTGAACAAAAAACAGTTTGGTAATTGTTTATGCGTCTCAAACTGCGTTCCCAAAAAATATTGAAATGTTTTTTCAAAATAAAATTTTTTAATTTGATTTTTCTACGTGTTCAGATCGTTTTCGTGTGTCGGTCGCAACAATAATTTTTTACAATGTGAAAAAAATATTATTTTATTGCTTCGTTAATGAAAAGCACTATAATCCCATACAAGCAAGCTTTTCAAATTAAGGTAATAAAATAACTATAAAAGATATATATTAATATTCTTGTTTTGCAATTGAAAATATTGTAGAGTTAAGTACCATCATACTGCTATTACATCATTAATCAAACAAGACGTTATATAAAATCTGCTTTATTGTTCCATTAAACTATCTGCAATCCCATCATGTACGAAATTCATCCTGCTTTGCCTACTGTTTCCATTGCTTTCAGAGCGTGCCACAACATTTGGTAAAATGTCATCAGGTATATAACTAGGATTGCGATCAAATTCCGCAAATGCAACATCATCACGCGATCTTCTTCTAATGTAATTATGTAGTGCCATTGATGCAACTACAAATTCAACTTGCATTTTGTATGGATAAGCAGACATGTTTTGTAAAATCCTCCACCTTTGTTTCCATACTCCAAAAGATCGTTCTATGACATTACGTAGCGATGAATGTGCACGATTAAAAACTTCTTACCGATTTCTAGGTTGTCCACGATGCCTAAAATCTTGTAAGTGATATCTCTCACCTTTATACGGACCTAAATAACCATATTCATTTGGATATCCAGCATCAACCAAATAGTATTTACCTGTAATTAAAAACAACAGCAAAATTTGTCATGTAATTAGTAAATAAAAAAAAAATTTATACCTAAGAACATAACAAATTATGTTGTATACCTACCTTCTAGTAGCTTAGGGAATTTTATATTTACATTCTCAATAGCCTCATGAAAAATACATGTATCGTGGGCATTGCCTTCCCATCCTGCCCACACAAATGTGAATTGCATGTCAAAATTACAAGTCACCATTATGTTTTAAGTCGGAACACCTTTTCTTCTGATAAATGGAATTTGATTTTCGGTTGATATACAAGCCCGCACATGTGTTCCATCAATTGCACCAATATAATTCTGACAAAAAAAAAACCATTGACAATATGATGTCATCACTTACTAACATGCATAAATCAATTTTTGAATTGAATACTGACAATAATAACACAAATATTTTTCTTACCTTGAAATGTGGCATATATTTAGAATTCATTGCAATTTCTCGTGGAGTGCTTGTAAAACTCAGGTCATCTGGTTTTATAACATCGACTGTAAACAAACATACGGCTGCGAGGACTTCTTTAATGCATCTACTAATAGTTTCCCCCTAATGTTGAAATCGCTCTAGCACCTCCCTATTTGAAGCTCCTAGTGCTATTGTATATAGAAATATACCAACTTTTTCAATCACACTCATCCTTCTCGAAGGCTTCAACCCATACGTTGGTTCTAAATCACTGCACAGGCTCAACAAAGTTGATGTGTTCATTCTAAACATGTTGACACATCGTTGTCAATTTCCTTGTAAAACTTCAGTTAACCAACACATGCCTGTATTGTATGAAACCATGCATGGTTCTTTATATATATGATTAACATAATACATGTTTAATGCCTTAGCTGTGCACACAACTAACTTTTTCCCATCAAATTCTTGCTTCTAAAACGATTCTTCATCATCATCACTATCATCATTGTCGTCATCGTTGTCATTGTCATTTGTGCCATCATCACCATCCCCTCCCAAGCCACCGTTGTCATCATCACCACGATAATTAACATGATCAACAACATGATCCATTATGTTATCATAATCATCATCAAGAGCTTCATTGGATATTGCATTTAAACGTGCTTCTTCCATATGTATAATCCTAGATAAATAAACACTTGAATCACGTTAAACAATTTTTTTTTCAAATAAAACACAATGTCTAATGTAATACCTGCACGATTAATTTTACACCACTCAACTATTATATTATACTACTTCACACTAAACAAAAATATTGAAACAAATTGTTGCATGAAAGTATATATACATTGTCCACTGCTCATATTTCACGTGAGCAGTGGAGACCAACAATGGTGATCAGCAGACAAATGAAGAAGAAGGCGAAGGACAAAGGAGGTCACCCTTAGTGGCGCGAGGTGTGGTTGGCGATGGGAACGGTCGGGAACGGTGGTGGACTTCAGTGATGGTGTTCCTCTATTCATGCTCTTCTCACTCTCCAGTATATTTTGCTTGCTTCTCTCTTGATGATGGTGCTGCTACAGTTGACGCCAATGACGCCAGACGATTGCTATGGTGGAGACGATGAAGGTTTACAGTGGTGGCGTGGTTTTTATCCCGTGGTGGCCTTGTGTTTTTCGTCTGAAGCTGCTTTACTTCCTTCTCACTCCCTTTGCAATGTTTTTCCCATACAACGGTCGCTTTTATCACCGCTGTTGGTGGTTGTGATAGTGAAGACGATGAGGGCAGACGGTTACTGTGGCGGCGACGAGGCATGTTGGTTGTGGTGGCCTTATTTTTTTGTCTGAATCTGCTCTGCTGCCTTCTCACTGCCTTTGCTGTGTTTTTCGCTACTGGACTCGCTTCTCGCTGTTGGTGCTGCTGTTGTTGGCGACGATGAGGGCAGATGATTGTTGTGGTGGCGACGAGGAATGTTGGTGGTGGTTGCCATCTGTTTATCCCGTGGTTGCCTTTTTTATCCACTGAGTTTGTTCCCATGCATTTCTGAATCTGCTGGTTACCCTCTGTTTTCTCTTCTTTTAATGAAGCATTGTAGGTACCTGGGAGGTTGCTTCTTTTTTCCCCTTTCGTTTTGGTTCCAACATTGTCACACAGGCTCGGTATTCAACAACCCGTGTTAATTACCTTTTCTTTTCTGTAACCAAAGTGCAAGGTGGGGAGCAGTTTATCGCAGTGTACCATAGCTTGTTTTTGCATGTGAATTATATTTTGAATCTTGCATTTTTTTGTATCTTTACTTTTTATCTTCTGTAACCAAAGTAAAAGGTCGAAGTAGTTTATTACAGTGTACCACTTAACTTGTTTTTGCATGTGAATTGTATTTTGAATCCTTGTATGTTTTTGTATCTTCACGTTTTATCTTCTGTAACCAAAGTACATGCAAGGGCAGGAGTAGTTCTATCACAGTGTACTAATTAGCTAATATTTGCATGTGAATTGTATTTTGAATCCTTGCATTTTTTTATTTCAACTTTTTTAATATGTTTTACATTTTGTATATTTTTTTCCCTTATCGTTAATGCACATCACGTGTAATTAGAAATACAAATTAATAAGTTAACAAGCTTCTAGACTATAATTTATATTTCTAACCCAAACTAAAACCAAGAAAAGGCTGGTTTTTCTCTTAAAATGGATGTATAATTGGCTTTTCCGAGCAATATACTTTATAATTCCAAATTTTAATGTTGATAATTTAACAACCATTTGTTTGCATTTTCTATCGGTTGCATTCAAGCATGCATATTTTGTAAACTCTAAAAGCATTGTCCACATCATATTACATTACAAATACATAGAGACTTTCAGGATTGCAATTCATAATACGTAGCACGTATCAAATAACACTACAACTTTTTGATACTTTAATATACAGTCCGTTTGCATGAAAATAACAAATATTAATGCTCCATAACCAAAAAAATAAAACTTGCACACAACCTCTCCGTGTCAGATGAGAATGGTTAAAATTACAAATAGGGTCCCGAACAATTTTGGTCGATTATCATCTTCAGATCTCTAAAAAAATACATAATTGTCAAGACATTTTAAAACATGTTAGATAATAATTTAGATAATAATATTATCAACAAATTTATAAAAGCATGCATTCAGGATCAATATATACCTCCCCATCTATGGTGTCTTACGCCGTGTAAACATTTTCTGCAACCATTTCATCTTCTTTTCAAGAATACCCATACTGAACCACATTTCTCTATTCCTTCTCATATGCAAGAACTCAGTAGCATACGCATGAAAATCATCACCAATATGAACTCCTTTTATTGAGTGCAACTCAGTCATAACCTCAGGAATACTACACCCTTTCTTATCTCTACATATAGATGTGGAATCACTATTGTTTGACATGCGTCAACCATGTTATCAAACTGTGACAATAGTTGCATCCCAATTCCAGAACTTTTTTTTTTCCCTGATTGAACGTCAAGACATTCTCTTTCTTTTCTTTTTCCATTGCTGCGTGTGTCCCTCTAACCATGTTGCACATATCATTAGTGAAATTTGGAATTCCATCCTCTTCTGAATCATCGTTTCCTTCTTCCAAATCAGGTTGTTCGTCATTGGCATTTGGATCCTCAGTAACACCAACATTATCATCACGATAAATTCCAGCTGATGGTGCCCATGCATACTGTCCAGTAGCAACAATGTTGGAGAACATTTTGTCGAACTTCAACCGTAAAGACGGTTTGATACCAACTTGCCTAAATTTTTTTATGCCTCTTATTTCCTACACAAAACAAATGGAATTATTTAATGCAGCTTGCCTAAATATTTTGGTAATTACTGAACTGAGATTTAATGAAATTAAAAATTAAGGAGCAGCAAAATAACCTGAATTTTTGTTTTCCACCACTCATCACTTGCAGAAATTGTCCTTAATTCTGCACTTTAGCCCACACCAATTTCTGAAATGAGCTTCGTCCATATCCTCCAATCCTTTTTACAGCCATCCCATTTGTTCTTCAATTGTGTCTTTGTGAATGCGTGACCAGTTATTTCTTTGAAAGATGTTTGCAAATATTTCCAACCGGCCTTGTTGAAATGAGTATTCGGTCTCATTCCCATGTTGATGGCCTTGATGCAAAGGTCAAAAAAGACATGCAACATTTCTTTATTCCAAACAGCTTTATCAATAGTTTATAGATTATCCATTCCTATTTGGATAACATATTTGCAATCAAACATCATGAATTTTTATAACATGCTAATCATTTGCGTAATATTGGAAGGAAGTGTATATGACATGCAATGGTGTACTACAACCATTACTGTAAAGAACAATTAAATTCAAAGCTGTTGTATGTAGCAATTTTTGAACTTATTATAATGTGTAAAGTATACTCCATTTACCTACAAATGATTACCATTCTATAACAATTCTAGCCATTCCATACAACATGCATGTGTCCTACAAACAACACATATCAATATTACACATCTTCATGCATCATCAAGATAATTGAAAATCCATTAGCAGTTAGCTCAGTTTCTAGTCGAAAGCATAAACATATCAAACAGATTCTAAACTTTCTTTTTTATTGTGACCATTGCCTCCCAGTTCTCAAATCGCAAAAGAAACAAGTATAAGCAAGCATTTTGTAGGATCAAGGCATAAACACTATAAAAGACATGAAGTAGCACATATTTGACTCAAATGGCAACAACATTATCTGAATTAAACACAATTATCAGAACAAATTCTGCAAAAAATTTTAAAACAATCATATGGTCAATTAACCTATTATCACAACACCGAATTTTTTTTCCACATCAGCACCTATACAAGCAAAATGTTGTGCTTAATTCACAATCCTTACAGCACAATATATTCATAAATATTGTAACCCAGAACAATACACAACACCTAAACATATATACATATATGTAATTATCTTCAGGGAGGCATAAAATTTTAACAGAAAACATACTCTTTACTGTAGAACTGTCTCTTTTTTGTCCAAGTAATTTCTCGTCCCCTTGTTCTTTTGCACAGAAATCGGCTTTACAAGCATAACATCAACAATCCCGAACACATTATGAGAAGAAATACAAATGGGAAAATTATTTTAAAATGCTGCAGATGAATTTCAAAATTAAACAAATGGCAATATACCTTTATATTGAGCGGATCTACAACATAAAGTGCATGACAAGCTATTTCGGGTAGAAAAATAGAAGGGGCAATTATTTTTTTATAGTAGATGAGATAATTTTTTTGCCATGTGTGTGTTTGTGAGCTCACCCTGTTTTTTATGTGACAAGGAGGAGGGACACATAGTGGCAACGACTGCAATTTTATAGCAACCTCACAAGCTCCAGAGCTTGGCAAGAAAGGATAAAAATGAAGGAGGGATCTGTTAGGTGGGAAGAAAGGATGGTGAATAGTGAACGGAGTATACTTTTACAATCTCGTTGACGCTATAAAATTGGTGAACGATAAGATAGGATTACTTGAATTTTTTGATAGTGGATGAGTGGGGAGGAGAATATTTGAGGAGTCCGTTTGAATTGGTGTGTTATTACTTTCAAACGGCTTTGAATTATCCAATGACTTTTTTTTTAGGAGTTATTACTTTCCCTTAACAGTGTTGGCAGGTTGCTTGAGGTTGCTGCTGGCCACTTTTTTCCAACCATAGGTTCAGCCACTAGGGGTGGGTCCCACCATTTTCAACCCATGTTTTAAACGTAACCAAACATATAATTTTTGAGTTTTGGCTGCACCTCAGTTCCTGCTGCATTACTAAACGGCCTCTTAGTGCTCAGTTGATCTTGTTTTCATGAGTGCCGGTACTCTCCCTGAATGTGAACAATAATTTGCTTGTTATTTTACATATAATGTTAAACCTTTTCTTCTATATTAATATGTTCAATATTGAAAGCTAACTTCTTCTTCTTCTTTTTTTTAATTGTAATTATATTAAAGGAAAAAGTTGTCTAGTAATACAAGAGATATACTCAAGATAGACATCATCTTGCAACCTAGATCAAACTGAACAAGATTGTTTGGACAACATCTCAATAACCGATCGACCAGTTCTTAGAAAAACATGAGACATGCTTAGTTGAACTTGAAGGACATCAAACTAAAGCAACCCTATGACTCTAGAAGACGCCATATGGATCTAAAAGTAGCTGGAATATGGTATTCTGGTTCTAGTTCAACCAACCTAGATCATATAAGATCAAATGTCACCTTATTAACAATATGATAAGGATGATAGACCTGGTGAAAAACTTGATTATTCCTTTAATACTAGATGAAATTAACCGTGACTGAGAGGATTAATTGAGCAAGTAAATACAAGAACTCTTTTTGTCTATAGTGCATGTATGTTCCACTGAAGTAAAGTTCACCATGTCATAAAAGGTGAACTTATAAGAGTCCGACTCATGGTAGCCCCCCAAACCAAAGTAGAGAAAGAACATTGAAAAACAGATGGTTGTGTAACATCCCACCCCACTAGTAAAATATTGTCTGCTTTGGCCCACGAGCCTTACGAATTTGTTATTGGCAGCTACGCATGACCCAAAAACGTATCTTATTAGTCAAGATGAGCACGCTCATATAAAGCCTTCCTCCAAGTCCTCACTCATCAATATGGGATATTATTTTGTGTGTCTCAACATGTGAGCCATAAAGGATACATACTGAGAAGCTAATGATTTAGTAAGCATGAAATCTGTCCATGGTATGTAGGCGACCTATAGAAGCAAGTCATATGATAAAAGATTGTCTTGGAATATGACCTAGAAACAAGAGGAGGTGATGCATAGAATTTATGAGTCTCATGTCTCTAAGTACCTCCCATAGCTAATCAATAAAAAAATCTCCCTGATGGATGACCCTTCTTGATATAGTGATCTGACAATGCAATCCTGGGATGGAAATGAACAGAGTCCTATATAGATCGATTGAAGCTCTTGATTACCCAAGGGAAAGGATCGAGTGTCTTCTTCATTGATGTTTAAGACTTTAACATCCTAGAGAAGCTAAATCAAGGATAGTATCCTGAAAAGTGAAAGGTTATAGAATCATTGACCATCCAACAACCAATAGTCTAACCACAAGGAAGTAGTAGCCATATCTCCAATGCATGAAACAAATCTCTCTCTACACTAATCGTAATTGAGTAGGATCTTCATCTAGGACTAAGAGGAAACTGAAGGAGGTTTGACATGCCATAAAGATCTAACTTAGAATAAGACAATATGAACATATCCTGACTAATCTAATGATCTCTTTGAAAGTGGCATTTAGACATGCTTGTTCCAAATCACATTCCTTTTTATCCTTAAATACCCCTTCTTAAAAGGATAACAAACTAAAGCCTATGGATAACAACCTTTCTAGGAGATAGACAACTATAATAATCTTAATATTCCTAATAACAAAGCAGGAGGAATAAACATGGAATACCAATATAATTGGATGGAAAAGAGAACTAATTTTATCAATTGAAGGCGTCAAACATAAGTAAAAGAAGCTGAAGTCCACAACTTAATCCTCGAGAGAATCCAATTCACTAAAGACATACAATTACTGTGAGTTAGTCTGGTAGAGATTAATGGTACTCATAGATACCTAACTAGTAAATAATCCATCTTGAAACCCAAAAGAGTCTGCAAAAAGGCCTGACACTCACATCGACTCCTGACAAGAAAATATGGCTTTTATCCAAATTTGTAATAAGTTTATAAACCCACCAAAATCATCTTAAACCTTCCTCATAATCCTGACCGAGTCCATATTTACATGGTAGAAAATCATAAGGTCATTTGCAAAACCTAAATGAGTAATGGCATTCTAGTGACACCACTAGCGGTACTGCAACCACGGGTTTTGTGAAGCCTCTCTAAGTATACCTTCTAAACCTTTCATGGAAAAAAAAACAAAAAAAAAAAGAAAAGAAAGATAAAGGGTCACATTGTTAAAGGCCCTTAAAAGATGGGAATAAGTCGTGACATTCTTCATTCATGGCAATTGAGAAATTAGTTGTAAACATGCATTTATCAATCCATCTAACCATGATGTTAGACGCCCTAATAGCCTTTAGCCCTGTTAGGATAAACTCCAAACCAACCATATCAAAAGTAATGACTATTTTTAAAGCACATCAAGGCATAAGAATTGCTAAGTGATAATTATGCATAAGCTTGTGATTCAATAAGATGGCATCTAATATTTGCATACTTGGAACAAAGGCATTTTGAGTCGGACAAATGACATCCAGAAAAATCCCTTTTAATATACTTATAATGAATTAGATATGCATTTGTAAATTATGTTACAACATAAGATATGTTTAAAGTAATTTATAATGGTAAGATTCTCAAAAAAGTATCTCACATGAGTAATGAAGTCCCTACCAATAATGTCCTAACTTCTCTTAAAGAACAAAGAAGTATAACCATTTGTATTAGGAGCTTTATCATCTGGGATATAGAATAAGGCTTTCTTGATCTCATCATATGTAATGTATAACTTTAAAGTAAGCATAATATCATGAGAAATCATACTAGAGAAGTATCGAGAATCATCCTCTAACATAGTGGCCTGGAGTGTAGAAAGTAGCTCGTGGATGTAACAGGCTGCCAATTAACCCAGACTTTAATGATTTTGAACCTGAGACCCTGTCTCATCAATAAACCAGTGATTCTATCCTTAACCTGTTTATGTAGCAGTGACCGATGAAAGAACTTGGTGTTTTTGTCTCCCAAGTTTATCCATTAAATTCAAGACCTCTATTTATAAAAGCTTCATTATCTTTATGTATTTATAAGAACTCCCTAACCAATGCTTTCTCAGCCCGATAATACTCTTTAGAGTGTGAAGAGCCATAAAAAAAGTATCTATGTTGTAGCCTGGTTAGACTTTACCTCAACCACTTGGCTAGATATATGACTAGTATATTGGTGATGCAAAGACTTCTACTTAGGCTTTAAAAACCTAGTCTCTTGGTAAGCATGTACATAGGGTTACCGTCCACTATAAAATGCCAAGTGTCTGCAATTATACCTAGAAACCATCTATGTCAGCCCATAGATTCAAGAGCATTAAATAATTACTATATACCACCTCATCCTAATAAGAATAAGAATACAACAATTAACTATATTTAAGATATTAAATAAAAATTGTTATAATGAAGGATTAATAGTTGTTTCCACCCATTTCATTCTATTAGAAGTAATCTTAGTCTCAAGGAGACCCACAATATTGAGTTTATACTCATTAATCCAATCCTTTACTATTTTATGTTTTTTCCAGCCATTAAGACCTAAAATATTCTGACAACCTAATATATATTATCAAATATAAAGAGACAATAAGAAATAAAATCAATGGTTCTTACACCCTCACCTTCTTTTTCTTACTAGTAGTAGGTGTGTTTGACTGTACTAGCTAAAGCTTATCTTTAGCCATTGTATTCATGCCCGAAGTTGTAGTAGTATCTAAGGTGTCTATAGTCTCACTATTTCTTGGTAAGTTCAAAGTTTTGCTCTCCACACACTAAGCAGCTTTAAGATGAGAATTAGTTCTTTTCAAGATGAGAATAGTCCCAATCAGAGTATTGATCTGACCCAACATCATAATCCAAAACATCTTTTCTAGTTGTTTAGGTAGAAGGTTCAACAATATGGAATCAATTGATTGATTTCTAGAGACTTTTACCAGTCGACTAGTTTCCTAGACAGTAGCTCTTAATGCTTTTATTTTGTCCAACCGATTGCCTAGTTCTGGGGATGTTTAAACTAGTCGATCAATTTCTACAAAGCTGGGTTTATTGTAGCAGCTACATTCAAAGGGGATGTAACCTCTTTAACAATAGTAGCCGAGGAGCTACATGTATGCAAAGTATCACCTCCATTTTGGATCTTTGATATATCCTTAACGAAAAGGTTCGGTACTCAACCGAAGCCTTGGAAGAGTGTTCAAATACATTAAAAGTGTTACAGGCTTGTTGTTTCCATTCATACTCAACCATAACTATGATGGGATCCAAATATAACTTGTCAATCTCTTGTCATTTCCATTCTAGCTGGAAACTGTGAATCATAGGCAATGAGACATCCAATTTAATACAGATTGGGCATAGTCAAGCTTGGTTTCATCGTGTGTTTGTTCATCACGAGCTAAAAGTCTTCCAACCATGCTAGCAGTCATTCTTGGGCCCTTTTTCATTCCAAAAGGGAAAAAGGTAACCCTTTGAGGCAAACCTATGTAGCCATTTTTGAGATTTTATTCTTGTCAAAAACAAAATGAGAGTGTTATGGTTGGAGGATAATGGTCTTTCCCTAAACATTCACGACTTATTTTTAATAATTAAGTGAGCATCATCCTCCATTTTGAAATGAAAAATAAAAAAACCTTGTTATGCTGTCATGTCATTCTTAAGGCCATAATTTTTCAATTCCCGGAAGGCAATATAGTTGGTTGCATGGTAAGGCAACTTGTAACTAAAGAAGAATCCCATCAAATATTTGTTTCATTTCCAAGATAGTGTCAATCTCTTGTTGTAGAAAAAAGGCTATCTTAGCTTGGGTTGTTGAGTTTGACATTTTCACTCTATCAGCCTATGAGGTGTTAAGAGTGGAGTTGGTGGTGTTAGTGTTCTTTAGTGTCGTAGTAGCAATGTGGGTGGAAAGAGGGTTTGAACCTTTTTTTTTTTTTTTAATGGTGGTTTCAATTTAGAGGTAGTTTTGATATTTTAAGGAGGTTGAGAGATTTTTAAGGTGTTGGTGTTATTTAGGTTGGTAGTGTCAGAGGTTTTTATGGTAGCTGTGGTGATGTTAGTTGTTTGTGATAGTAACCAGTCAACAAGTTTTTGGGTTTACTATACCGGTCAATCGGTTCCTAGATATTTTGGTTGTCATGTCTCAAACTTATAGAAAATAGTTCAAAAGGTACTTAAAATTTTAGGATTATTTAAATTTGATCTCCACCATTAAGAACAAATAGAATATTTAGTTGAACCCCTTTAAGAAATTTGAAGCAGATTTAACAATGAACAAAAGGAAACAAACTGGATGTTATAGCTATTTCGAACTTAGTTTTCTAGAAAAAATGCAATGGGATATCTATCAAACAATAACAGATCAACAAAATCCAAACGATCAATTTATAGATCATTATTAGGGGCACAACATACTAAAAAAAACAAGTCAAATCCAATAGTGGATGATGGTGTTATAGTTCCAATAGCCTATTTCTCTCACTAATCTCTCTCCAAAATCTCTTTCTCTAAAGGTTTTTCCCTAATTAAATTGAGTTCTCTTATTCAATATTGAAAGCTATTAAGGTACAATTTTAAAGTAAATGAGTTCATAATGAACTATTTTGTTGGAAATTTTTCCTGTTTGATTTTTGCGCTTATATGATGTTTGGTACAAAAAAATTAATTATTATAGGAATAATTATAATAAAAGAAATTTTAAAGATGTAAAAAATTAATTTTTAAAAATGTTGGTATATTTATAAATCAAAAGGTTAATTATTCATAAAAAAGGGATAAAATAATTAAATTATTAGTAGTGATAAGGTTTTCAATTTGGTTTTCATTGACATTCTATTTTTATTTTATTTTATTAGAATGATAAATTTCAATTTTAATGTATTTTGATATTCCGTTAAGGAGTCATGTAATATTAATAATAATTCAAAATAGTAATTCAACATTCATTTGTCCAATTCAAATTTAAGAATAAATTGATTTCAAATTATATAATAAACATAATGTCAAGACTTTTAAAAAGATTTTAAAATTATGTAATGGACTATAAAATTGCTTATCAAATCTAATGTTAATTACCCGGATAGATGATTAATAGCAAGATAACAATAGAGATTATATGTGCAAATCTCTTGTATTGTTTTAATTGGATTTTGCTCAATATGATGTAGAAGGAAGATATCAACATGAAAAAGAAAGTTGATATTAGCCTTGCTCCCTCTAACTTGTAATCCTCATATCATTAACTACTTTTAGTGTCTATCAAAAGATTTCATATGATCATAAGCATTCTGATAGTTTCATGCACTAAAGAATGTATGTTTTTTTTTTTTTTTGTATTTGTTCCAAATAAACAACAACATCAAACTGGAAAGACCTCTTTTAGGTAGAGATATATATGTCAATTGAGAAAGACATAACACATCATCCTAATGAATATGTAGAATTTATATGTTTTATAGTGTCAAAGAGAGAACAAAACCGTTGATAGTGATGAAACTACAAGACTGTTATTATACCATAACTTTGCTCTTGCCTTTTTTAAAAACAAAAACAATCTCTCTTTTGTTATCCAGTCTCTTCACCAACCACCTTCCTCTAAAATCATCCATTTCCTCAAATTCCTTCTCTTGAAGTCTCGCAAATCCATCTAAAGCATGAGCATCACTCTCTATGACATTACCTTATCTATTTAAATAATCACTAAAAACCACCACTGTTATAGAGCCCACTTTGCAGCTTTAATTAGTCAACAGTGAACATGCCTAGATTATGTTATGTTTGCTTTTGATTACTTTTGTACTTTTATCTTAAATGGAATTAACAAAGTAAACCCTTAACATGTAGGTTGAAATTTGAGTAAAAAATCCAAAATGACATAAGATCCTAAGTGAGATGAAATTTGTTATGTTTTTTTAAATTGGTACAATATATATCTGACATAATGAAATTATATTGACAATTTTGATAATGATTGATGAGAGAGAAGTAAAAATTAATTATTATTATTTTTTGTATTTTGAGACAAAAAAAAAAGAGAACACGGAGGATAAAATTATCCTTCCAAAAAGACCAATTTAGAAGGGTAATCATTAGTCACTTATTAATTTACCTCCTTAAAAAAAATACCAAACAGAATAAATATTAGAATAAATTACAATAAATTTATTGAGATATTATATGAAGATTTAACCAAAAACTCTCCACATATAACAAAATATTACAAAAACCTATATACCTAAAATTACCTTAGTTACCATTTAAAAATATACTTTAATTAAGAAATAAAATAAATAACAAAAAGAATATATATATATATATATATATATATATATATATATATATATATAACATGAGTAAAAAAATCTATTATTAGCAGCAACCAAAAACAAAACAAATCAATGTTTATAACAGGATGAAACAAAGAAAATGAACATAGAGAATTGTTCATGGCTTTTTAATCCTTTGACTATTTTGGATTTATTTCTTTTATCTATTGATGAAAGAGGTAGCTTGATGGTAATAAAAAAAAACATAGGTACTAAAGGCTCTCCATAAAAATATGTGATGGCAAATACAAAAAAAAAAAAAACAATAAGCAATATGTATTCAAAGCAATAAAGGGAGAAAAAATATTATTTTTTAACTCGGTGATTGGATTTGGGTGTTTTTACTTTAAGAAGCATAATTTTTTAATCTGACTATTATATCAGGATACAATTTTACTTGAAGTTTCTAAATGTCCTATTCTACATTAAGTTTAAATTTAATGGAAATACGACATTAAGAAGTCTTTGTGATAAAATCCAAAAGTTACTATGTAAGAATTATATTACTTTTCTAATTGATTTATGATTCTTTTTATTTATTTATTTAGAACTTTTTTTTATTAATTTTTCAGCATTATTTAGAATATTTTTACCTATTATAAATATAGTTATTTAGCTTGTATTTAAGTTTTTTTGGGTAGACTTTGATTTCAATAATAATTATTGTGCGTAAGAGGTTTTGCTCATACTTTTTAGTTCTTCATTAAACTACTTTAATTTATCGAAGAATTAACCAAGTTTTGTAGTATCTTTTATACTTCTCATTTGCGTCTCTTTATCGGTATTGAGTGAGGGTTTGATTACTTATATTTTTGGTTTCTTGGTATAGTTTGTTGTTATGTCAAGCTCCTTTCCAAAACTAATCTTAATTTTCTTAAAACAGTGTTGATTTGACTGTGAATTTCTGGATCTTTATATCTATAAAGTTCATGTCAAGCTGTGTTTTCTACATGTATAAATGAGAATGTAAAAGTGTAAACAATTACATAAAAAAAAGGGGAAGTACTCAATCAAACTAAATATGGATTAACCTTCCATGAGGGGTGACAAGAGTTGTTAAATGTCTATAATCCATCTGTAAAGAGGGTTTTATCTAATTTTTCCATGAATGGTGTTTGAAACTAAGATTTGGGATTTAACTATTTTCAATACTTAATGTTTCAATTAATAGGATGTTAATCCATCCATTTAATATCAAAAGTTGAAGGTCATTCATTCAAAAAAGTGGGAAATTAATACCCTACCACATTATCCATATATTTTGAGAAGATAGTCTAAGACTTTTCTTCATTAAAAAAATATAATATGAAAATAGTTCAATAAATTAACTTAAACATTTTGAGAGGAAAATTTTAAATTTTTATTCACTCAAAGATGGGCTAATAAACTAAATGGTACATTGGAAAAGCCATATTCCAAAAACTTTTCCATACCAGGCTATTACCTCAATCATATAACAAAAACTTTTCCATATTACGTCAATGATGACATCTTTGTTATTTGTGCTTTTCTTTTATAGGAGTTTATCATCTTTATAGCTAGTAGTCTGTGTTGAAATCATTTATTAAAATTATCTTGATCTATTTTTCAATCTTAAACTCATGTTGTATCTATTCTTTTGTGTGTGTGTGTGTGTATTATTTTGATTGTCTTATCACCCATTCCATGTAATTTCATGCACATCAAGCTTGCCCTATGATAGTATAGGAAAACACTATCGTGGAAGTTTCTAGCTATTATGTGCAAGGATAATTGGCTAACATATTGGTCTACAAAAATTCTTTGTTGCTTGATTAACAAGCCTTAATAGGCTAAACCGAGGGTTACAAGGCTTTAAAGCATTGACCAAGACAAAGCCCTATCGGTTTACCAATCACAACCAAGTAGACTATCCATGAAATCTTGTGGTTTCACGAGTGTTTCCTTAGTTAATGACAATCAGGACATCGTAAATTCCTCAATGTAGTCTAAAGCATTGTAAGAAAAATATTGTGTAGTGTGTGCATGGGCATGAGTTTATATCCAATCCAGACATAATTGAAAAAAAATAACATAAAAATATAAAAAACCAAAAAAAAATACACAATGGTCAATTAGACAAAAAAAAAAAGTAGGGAAAAATCTTTGAAAGCACGCATCAAAGCATAAAATACATGTTATTATAAAAATCAAGCAAACAAAGCTTAGCCCTGAAACAATTTCTAGTGGAGTCACCACTTTATTGTAGAGAACATTGAGGCAAACTAATGGTAAAAATAAGAAATAAAAGTTGCCACCTAGTTTTATAATAATTAAAAATCCTAACTCACCTTTTAAAGATTTTTAAGTAAGGGGATGGTTAGGCAAAATAAAAGATGAAATAAAACATCTTACTTGAAAGTAAACCTCTTTATATTGTATTTCATGATAAAATGTAACCATGATACTTTTAAATCAAGGGTTTGCTTAAACCGATTCGTTATTGGAGGTTATAAACTATTAAAATCTAAGGCATTGATTTGGAATTTAAACCCCACAACAAAGTCGAATCCTCATTTTTAGAATTTGAGTATTGGAATCGAAAGGATAGTGGATGTTCAACTGGTTTTTTGTCCATTTTCTTTTGTTAATTTTAAAATTAGCTTGAAAACCATCACTTGCACTCAATAGAACTTGATGGGGTTATGTTGACCCAACCCAAATCTATTCACAACAAACAAGGTAATATAACTCTAGGATATTTCTAAGCAAGCATCCACAAACATTGATAAAGAATAAAAAACAAGGCATATGTACAAACAAAGACCAGGACATTATATATATATATATATATATATATATATATATATATATATATATATATATATGTGGATAGATGTTTACTCTATGATAGAGGAGTGAATCAAAGGATATTGTCAAGACACTCTTGAGCTCAGTTTTTTCATACATCAAACAAATTTTTTTTTCTTGATTTTTAAAATTTTCTCCTCCCCCATTTTGCTCTTTTCATACACCAATTTATAATATTTCTCTTTAAATTTCAAGATCCTAGCATTAAGTTCCTTTATTATTATTATTATTATTATTATTATTATTGTTATTATTTTAATCCAATTTTGATAATTGTTTTTTATTTTTGAAATTGAAATCTTAGCTTTTTTATTTTGAAACTCAAATTTTAAATCTTTTTTATTTTGAAACTTAAATTTTAAATCTCTTTTTAAACTTTAATTTTAAATTCTTTTAATAACTCTATAACCTTCTAAACTTTATTTCAGTGCCTCTTCTTTTTATCCCTCCACTCTTAATAAAACAATTTTTAAAAAATTCATCCATTTAAAGACAGAAGTAAAAGATTTGAGATTTATAAAATGATTGCATATTTGCTGAATATCATTGAAAATATATCTTTTATAGAAATTTTGTATTTTTGTATTTTGTTTGCGAAACATATTGAAAATCAATTAATCACAACGCAAGATCATCAAATCCAAAGAGAACAAATCTATTGAACAATTCATGGAACTTTTGCTTTAAATTATAAGGATGAGCATAAATTGATTAAGATACGGGCAAGGATAGCAACCACCTCTCGCAGCCGACTAGTCATAGAAATACAGAGACGCACACGAGAGAAATGCAAGTTTTATAACAGAAATAAATAACTTTATTTAGCAACAAACAACCATGGAATTCTTAAAATATAAATAAATGAAATTCAATGGAATATATAGGTCGCAAGAAGAAATACAATCATAAACGGATTGTGTTAATTATTTAGCTTAACACAAACTTTTCAAAAGTAATTTACTTGCAATTTGGAGACGTTGGAGTGCAGGTATCAAAGGGGATGCAACTACAAAATTTGTTGATGCAAAGTAAAATCCTATCCATCGATTTACAAGGACCTAAGGGATTTGTCTCACAATCATGATTTGGTTTACATCCTATATTCGTTCCTTTTTGGACTTAGCGCCTCAACCATTGGCATCCTTGACCATGAAACACCTGCATGCATTCCAAAAAAAAAAAAAAAAAAAAAAAAAAAAAATAATATATATATATATATATATATATATATATATATATATATATATATATATATATTGCAAATATATACTATGACAATTTATGAATTTGGTGGAATATATATATTCTCATATTATAAAATAAAGATTTAAAATAGTAGGGAAGGTAAGAGAAAAACTAACATAATATGATAACCAAGAAACCAAACATCTACATCTTTTACATGGAAAGGTACATTTATAAGAATCTTCAATTGATATTTATTGAAAATTTCTTAAATGTATTCAAGCAAAACACTGATCAATTATAACGATATAAATACTAATATTTTTATTAAATTTATTTTACTAACTCATATAGCAGTTTATAAGAGGTAGTAAGCTAATTAATCTAATAATGTTAAGAATTGTTGAAATGTGTTAAGATCCAATGTATTTTGATTTTTTCTTAAGAATTCAATGTATTATTATTTATAAAACTTTTATAATAAGTGTCATGTTTAGTGTTATCAAATCCAGACTGAAATATTAAAAAATCATGCGTAGTTAAAATCAGTGAAATTTAATAATTTTTAACTGGTTAAATTAGTTGATTCTGTATTAAATTAATTGTAAAACAAGTGTGGAAAATGTAAATTTTGAAATTCTAACATGGTACCTCCTCCTTTGTTATTATAATTACATTTAAAATTATACTTGATTCTCTAAGAATTATATTGGCTGAACTTTTAAACTATTAAGTATAATTGGCATTATTATATTTATTATATTGTATTGAAAAACTTTATGGTGAGTAGGAAATAATGTATAATCTAATTGAGGTTTAATTACCTAAAGTAAGATGGATTTTTTTTCTTTCTCATATGTTTTTTTATGTATCTACGAAATACTAAAAAATATCATGTGATTAAATAGAAGCATTTAATAATTCATCTGAAAAAATAAAAAATAAAAACAATATGCTTTAATTAATAAGTAGGTTGGGTACTTGAAGGAAAAAGGTTGATTCAAGTGTGGGACAAAAAAAACTAAACCTTGTTCTGCCCTCTATTATATTAGTTTTTTTCCAAAAAAATTTAATTCAAGATTAAAAATATCCTTGAATCAACCTATGTATTAACTAAATTAGATTTTATGTAACAAATATATACTGTGTTGAACCGAATTTTTGTCTTTAACCAATAACACACGTGAACCTTGGAGTATGAGAGGAAGTATATGACATCCACCATGGTCAATTTTTTTTTGCGTATTAATTACTTGCTTTTATTGTCCAACAAAAGATTTTTCTATTTATTTCATATGTATATTAATTAAATATTAAAATATAATAAAATCTCAGTATTTATAGATTTGAACACTACACAACTAAGAAATGATTTAAAAATAATAATAATAAATAGATTTTGTCCAAATGAAATGGGACAAATATTTACTAAGCCGAGCAAAACTATTGTCTGTGACCAATGACCTTTAAACCTTGGAGGACGAGAGAAAGTATATGACACGTACCACAGTCAACTTTTATATATTTTTGCGTGTTAATTATTCATATGTAATTAACACTACTTGCTAGCAATTTGGAAAAAAAAAATATGTTTCTAGTTATTCATATGTATATAAATTAAATATAAAAAATCTTGGAGTATTTATAGATTTGAACACTACACAACTAAGATATTATTTTAAAAAATATATTATTTTTCAAATAAAATGGGACAAATATTTACTAAGCCAAGCCAAATTGTTGTCTTTAACCAATGACACTTGAACCTTGGAGTATGAGAGGAAATATATGACACCTACCATAATCAAATTTTATGTATTTTTTTCCTGTTAATTACTTGCTATTTGACACGATCAAAAGCTTGATGTCTTTTCCCAAGTGCAGGAGTGTCGAAGTAATAAATAACCCGGCAAGACCGGGGTCGAACCACAGAGAGGTTAATTGTATAAATTATAAATAATAAGACAACAACAACAACAACAACAATAATTATACTCAGTACGTGGCGTTGTTATACCTGAGAATGATCTAAAGATCGGGTCACAGGTTTCCAGCCTATATACTGACTTTATGAAAAGATCAAAGATATATATTATATAATATAAACAGAATGTAAATAATAATAATAATAACAATGATAATAATAATAATAACAGAAGATGAAGAAATTAATGAGAACTTTGAGATAAAAGATTAACGTAAGGATTAAACAATGATAAAAACAAATGTCAAGGTTAGAGGATCCACTAATGGTACTTCAAACAAGTATAATATAAACTCTTATTACTCAATTGGAAACCACACATAAAGGAGGTTCCAATCAGATTATAAATTGTTAACATGATTACATTAGTTATCTTATTCGAATAAAGCTAATACTTGTAAATGTTGGCAGGCATTCATGATTATAACTTATGTTAACAACAAATCAAGTCCCTTTCATAGCTCAGGTGTCGGTTATACCATACAGTATGGGCTATGAAAGTACCAAGTATTTGTTGTACCAAGTGTTATACAACATAAATCTAGATTAACCATTTAACAAGCAAAGTATTAAAAGTGAACAAGATAACAAATATAAAACATGTTAGTATCCAACGTTAAGGTCCATGTTAAGTTTATATTATACTTATTCTTACACCATTAGTGTACCCTTTTCACCTTGACATAATTAACTTAACTAAACATAATGAAAGAAAGAAACATAAATAAACAAGATAAGAACATAAATGAGAAAGAAGTTAACTAAGTAAAGGAGAGGAAATGAAGTGCATAAACTTGATATTAATGAAAGCAAAACATAAGCAATACAAAGAGAGAAAGCAAGAGCATGATCTTGATCTGGAAACCAAGATGCCTCAATACATGGTAAGTGCCTCCTTTTATAGGCCAAAATTTGGAACTATTGATTTGTTGACTAATTGATGAGTGGGTGGCCATATCTTGACTTGATAACAATCCTTATCTTCTTGTCTGAACAAGACGTCATTGCTAACATCATAATTTGCCCAGAATCCTCAGGAATGTTCTAGGAAATTGTCTCAGCTTTCCAACAAAAAAAAGATGAGGTCATTTGGACTTCTAGAACTCAAGATATGGGCTGAACACTAAATAGTGTCTGGGCTGCAGGACAGCTTCGGACTTCTTCGTTGTTCCTATATTTTGGACTTGAAAACGGCCTTCTTAGATCTTGGTGTCCAAATGAAAGTTGTAGGCCTATGTTTTACCTTTCCATCCATATAAAATGGACCTAAATCCGAGATCTAGAGCTCCAGATATGATCCAATTACCGAGCACTGTTCCGGTTTGGACTGCACCGACATCTCTTTTCTAAGTTTGGCCATCTCTTTGTCCTTTAACTTTCAATGCTTAAACTCATCAATCAATCCTTTTATTTATGTGATAGTCCTGCATTTAAAATGAGCATTTACCATAAATTAAGGTATCTTATAATATCAAACTTGTTATTATAAAACATACTTTAGTTAAGGAGTTATTGATACTTCAAGTGCAAAATGATGATATAAAACCTTGATAAACATGAACTTTTAAGTACTAATCACACCCCCCAACCAGCTTATTACTAGTCCCTAGTAATCTAAAGCGTTAAAATAGAGAAACAATTTGCAAGTTCCACAAAGCAAGACATTCATCATTCAACTTCCATTAATCTATCCAGATAAAGAAACTCTCATTAAATTTATATTCATGCTTCATACTTCGTAAACAAGATATTAATAAACCTTCTTTTTGTGTGCTCAATGAAAACATAGATGATGGGGCTTTTGTTGGAAGAAAACAATATTATGTTCAAATGTTTAAGGTGAACTTCCTTGGGTTGGGATTTTTTTTCTTCTTTTTTTTTTTTTCTTTTTTTATTTATATACACATACAACTTAAAACACAATGTATCTTTAACCCATGTAACGAGTTTTAGGCTAATGACTCCCAGACCAGTTGATCTTAGGGCATTAGGTGTTGAGACACCCCTACGAGCTTAACAACTCGGGTTGCAGATACTGATACGTAGATAGTGCAATGTTTGATTCCCTTAAGCTTTTCTCCTTAACCCATGTAACAAGCTTTGGGCCAATAGCTCCCAAGTCAGTTGACTTTAGGGTATTAGGTGTTAAAACACCCCTTCGGGCTTAATTGCTTAGGTTAGGGAGGCTACGAAACCAAACTTATCCACGTTTTATTATCATCAATACTATCTTTTTTTTCTTTTTTTCTTTTTCTTTTTTTCTTTTTATTTTTTTTTTATTTTTGCAAATTATATACTATCCTTTTCCCTTAGTTGTTACCTTCAACAAAAGAACATAATTAATGTAATAATCCAATGTGCAACCCACAATCATATGTTAAAGTGTGTGTGTGAAAATGAAGGTTTAAGAATACTTGTTAAATGAGTATATGAAGCAGAATCAAGTGATAACAATGCGAGAGTTTGTAAACCTGAATATTTCAAGAAGTATTATGATAGACCTTGTTATGAATATTGCAAATAACCATTAGAAAATTTTTACTAAGATGCGTCTCAAGAATAATTCCTCTTTACTCTGCCATCCTAGTAATAACAGTTTTGCCAAATGGTTTTTTTAAAAACAAAAACCGTTAGTTGGTTAGTTTTTTTTTTTTTTTTTAACTACTACCCTCTCCCCCCAACCAAAACGAGACATTGTCCTTAATGTCCTAAGGTAGAAAGATAGAGTATAGAAGACATCACCTGAAACAACAAACAATGACAAACCTGAAACACACTTAAACAAATATAAGAAGTAACAAAACAAAATACTATGCTATTAATAAAACCAAAAGACACAAGGTTTCACAGATGAAGGCTCAAATCTAATCTAAGCTTTTTACTTTATTTTGACAAAGCATGTATGTACAGGTAGTTGTGATTGTGGCTCACATCTTCCCTTGGTTTTACGTCCAAGAACGGCTTAAACGCCCTCTATGGGTTGGGGATAGGCTTCCCATCCAGTTTTCTTAAAAACTGGCAAACAGGGTCTTTTTTAGTCAGATTCCCAAGACTAAGTCGAGCATGTTCTTTATGAAAATGGAGTCATAAGTCATGAAATGCACAATGCACATCTCCACCAGGATATGCCTCAAAAGTCAATAAAAGATTATCTAAAGATTCCTTATGTTTTGAAATGAATCCTGACTTTTGACAATTTTCACAAGTTTTGCAGAACACATATGCGTCTTTGAACATGGTGGGCCAATAAAATCCACATTGTAAGATTTTTGCAGTCGTCTCTCTTGATGAGAATTGACTCCCACATGCTTCAGAATGACAAAGTTTAATGACATTACTTACCTCATTGTCGGGAATGCATTTTTGAAATATTTGATCAGGACAATTTTTGAATAAGTAAGGGTCATCTAAGTAAAAGTTCTTCACTTCGTTCAAAAACTTTCCTTTGTCTTCGGTACTCCAGTGAGCTGGCAAATCTCCTGTTGCAAGAAAATTGATATTTTTAGCAAACCAAGGCATTGAACTGAGAGAAAGTAAGGATTCTTCAGGAAAGTAATCATCGATTGGTGTGATGTCAGATATCAAATCTGTTGTCACTCTTGACAAAAGATCGGCATCAATATTTTCGGTGCCTTTTTCATCCGTGATTTCTTCCTGAGAATAAATCATTTGCAAATCTTCATATTCATCCAACTCAATTTTACTCAAAGTAGATTCAAGTTGATCATGAACTAATTCTTCAATATGATCTACTTCTTGTAAATCATTATCATCTCCAGGCTGCTTGCAAACGTTGAAAATATTCATCTCTAATGTCATGTTTCCAAAAGATAACTTCATGAGTCCATTCCTACAATTAATCAATGCATTAGAAGTTGCAAGAAACGGACGTCCTAAAATAATAGGAAATGAATTACATGCTTCAACAGGTTGCGTGTCCAAGACAATAAAATCCACAGGATAAATGAATTTATCGACTTGTACTAACACATCTTCAATTATTCCTCTAGGCACTTTTACAGATCTATCGGCGAGTAAAAGAGTTACAGAAGTTGGTTTTAACTCACCTAGATTGAGACTTTGAAAAACTGAATATGGAAGTAAATTCACACTAGCTCCAAGATCAAGTAAGGCTCTTTCAATTTTATGTTCTCCAATAAAGCAAGAAATTGTAGGACAACCAGGGTCTTTATATTTCAAAGCATTATTGTTCTGAAGAATGGCACTTACTTGTTCGGCTAAAAAGGCTTTCTTTTTCACATTCAGTTTTCTCTTCACAGTGCACAGATCTTTCAAAAATTTAGCATAGAAAGGAACCTGTTTAATAGCATCCAACAAAGGTATATTGATCCTTACCTGTTTGAAAATTTCAAAGATTTCAGAGTTGTGATTGACTTTCCTTTGTTTGGTCATGGCATGAGAAAATGGAAGTGCTGGCGGGGAATCAACCTTTTCTTTGCAATGTTCAGGTTCAACCCCTTCCTTACTCTCAGAGATAGACTCATCATCTTTCTCACAAGGTTCAAGAATGGGTTTTTCAATAACCTTACCACTACGAAGAGTGATGACTGATTTGACTTGATCCATGTGTTGGCTTCCAGAACCACTTGCATTTGCATTGTATTGCCCCTTTGGATTTTGCTGTGGTTGAGAAGGAAACTTACCTTTCTCTTGGAAACTGAGAGCAGTTGTTAATTTTGCAAGAGCATCTTTAAAATCGGTCATGCTTTGAGCAAGTTGAGTATTGATTGTCTCCTGCTTTTCAATGAATGCATGCAATGTTTCCTCAAAATTTCTTCTAGGAGGTGGAGCATAAGGAGGTGCATATCCATGAGAATTTTGGAAATTATGGTGTGCTTGAAACGGTGGCTGTGAAGTTTGTGTATTATTGTTGTCACTCTTCCAACTGAAATTTGGGTGATTTCTCCAACCAGGATTGTATGTTTGTGAGTATGGGTTATGGTTGGGCCTTTGGAAACTGTTTAAAGCATGGGCTTGTTGATGGAGGCATTCCTTAAAAGAAGGCAAAGTTGGACAATTATTTGTTGCATGCTCATTTGTTTCACAGATTTGACATACAATGTCTTGAACAGATTTTAATTGACCACTCTTTTTCAATTCTAGTGCCTCGACTTTTCTAGCTAAAGATGCAAACTTGGCTTGAAGGTCATGATCTTCCCTAAGGTTGTGCATACCTCCACTAGATGTATGAGGTTGAGTTTTACCTGGTGCCTCATAAGTACCTGTGGTATCCCAATTTTGAGCATTTTCGGCTAGCAAGTCTAGGTACTCCATTGCTTCATTAGGGTCTTTATCTTCAAAGGTTCCATTGCACATCAATTCAACCATTTGCCTATCTCTAGGTGTTAAACCCTCATAAAAATGTGAAACCAATCTCCATGTTTCAAAACCATGATGTGGGCAAGTATTAATCAAATCTCGATACCTATCCCAACATTGATAAAATGTTTCTCCTGGCTTTTGAGTGAAAGTGATGATTTGTCTTTTGAAAGAGTTTGTTCTGTGAGATGGAAAAAACTTCTTTAAAAATTGTTGTTGCATTTCATCTCAAGCATGAATAGATCCTGGTCTCAAATTTTGTAGCCATGTTTTAGCTTTATCTTTTAATGAAAAAGGAAAAAGCTTTAATCGAATGGTGTTCATGCTACAATTTGAGTTATTATAGGTATTACAGACCTCCTCAAATTCCCTTAAATGCAAGTATGGATTTTCTAAGTCTAAGCCATGAAAAGATTGTAAAAGTTGAATAATGCCTAGCTTAAAATTAAAATGAGATGCATCAGGAGGGAAAACTATGCATGAGGGTGCACTTGTTCTTGTAGGATTCATGTGATCTCTAAGTGTTCTCATACGGTTATTCTCATTATTCTCATTATGAAGCGATTGATTATCTTCTTCGGCCATATTTTCTGAAAATGATGAGGATAGCCTACAAAGTCGACCACTTAATGTACGTGACCAAACTCTCATGCACTTGTAAGAAGAGAATAAAAGGAAGAAAGGAGAAGAGAAGAAAAAGAAACAAAAGAAAACAAAAGAAACAAAAGTTAAATAAAATGAAAAGTGAAAAGAGAAAATGAAATAAATATTATAATTTATACAAGAATTTACCTCCCCGGCAACGGCGCCAAAAACTTGACACGACCAAAAGCTTGATGTCTTTTCCCAAGTGCAGGAGTGTCGAAGTAATAAATAACCCGGCAAGACCGGGGTCGAACCACAGAGAGGTTAATTGTATAAATTATAAATAACAAGACAACAACAACAACAACAACAACAACAACAACAACAATAATTATACTCAGTACGTGGCGTTGTTATACCTGAGAATGATCTAAAGATCGGGTCACAGGTTTCCAGCATATATACTGACTTTATGAAAAGATCAAAGATATATATTATATAATATAAACAGAATGTAAATAATAATAATAATAACAATGATAATAATAATAATAACAGAAGATGAAGAAATTAATGAGAACTTTGAGATAAAAGATTAACGTAAGGATTAAACAATGATAAAAACAAATGTCAAGGTTAGAGGATCCACTAATGGTACTTCAAACAAGTATAATATAAACTCTTATTACTCAATTGGAAACCACACATAAAGGAGGTTCCAATCAGATTATAAATTGTTAACATGATTACATTAGTTATCTTATTCGAATAAAGCTAATACTTGTAAATGTTGGCAGGCATTCATGATTATAACTTATGTTAACAACAAATCAAGTCCCTTTCATAGCTCAGGTGTCGGTTATACCATACAGTATGGGCTATGAAAGTACCAAGTATTTGTTGTACCAAGTGTTATACAACATAAATCTAGATTAACCATTTAACAAGCAAAGTATTAAAAGTGAACAAGATAACAAATATAAAACATGTTAGTATCCAACGTTAAGGTCCATGTTAAGTTTATATTATACTTATTCTTACACCATTAGTGTACCCTTTTCACCTTGACATAATTAACTTAACTAAACATAATGAAAGAAAGAAACATAAATAAACAAGATAAGAACATAAATGAGAAAGAAGTTAACTAAGTAAAGGAGAGGAAATGAAGTGCATAAACTTGATATTAATGAAAGCAAAACATAAGCAATACAAAGAGAGAAAGCAAGAGCATGATCTTGATCTGGAAACCAAGATGCCTCAATACATGGTAAGTGCCTCCTTTTATAGGCCAAAATTTGGAACTATTGATTTGTTGACTAATTGATGAGTGGGTGGCCATATCTTGACTTGATAACAATCCTTATCTTCTTGTCTGAACAAGACGTCATTGCTAACATCATAATTTGCCCAGAATCCTCAGGAATGTTCTAGGAAATTGTCTCAGCTTTCCAACAAAAAAAAAGATGAGGTCATTTGGACTTCTAGAACTCAAGATATGGGCTGAACACTAAATAGTGTCTGGGCTGCAGGACAGCTTCGGACTTCTTCGTTGTTCCTATATTTTGGACTTGAAAACGGCCTTCTTAGATCTTGGTGTCCAAATGAAAGTTGTAGGCCTATGTTTTACCTTTCCATCCATATAAAATGGACCTAAATCCGAGATCTAGAGCTCCAGATATGATCCAATTACCGAGCACTGTTCCGGTTTGGACTGCACCGACATCTCTTTTCTAAGTTTGGCCATCTCTTTGTCCTTTAACTTTCAATGCTTAAACTCATCAATCAATCCTTTTATTTATGTGATAGTCCTGCATTTAAAATGAGCATTTACCATAAATTAAGGTATCTTATAATATCAAACTTGTTATTATAAAACATACTTTAGTTAAGGAGTTATTGATACTTCAAGTGCAAAATGATGATATAAAACCTTGATAAACATGCACTTTTAAGTACTAATCACTATTATTGTCCAATAAAATTAATATTTTCTAATTATTTCATATGTATATTAATGAAATATTAAAACTATAATAAACTCTTGGAGTATTTATAGATTTGAATACCACACATAACTAATATATATATATATATATATTGTGCAAATGGAATGGGATAAATATTTACTACGTCTAGCTAAATTGTTGTCTTCAAAATAAATATATTTGAACCTTAGAGTATCAGAGAAAGTAAATGACATCTATTAAAGTAAACTTTTACGTATTTTTGCTTGTTAATTACTTGCTATTAGTTTCCAATACAATATTTTTCTTTTTATTTCATATGTATATTAATGAAATATTAAAAATATAATAAAATCTTTGAGTATTTATAGATTTGAACACTACACAACTAAGATATGATTTAAACAAAAAATAATAAATAGATTTCATCCAAATGGAATGGGTCTAATATTTACTAAATCGAGCCAAGTTTTTATCTTTAACCAATGGCATTTGAATCTTGGAGAATGAGAGGAAGTATATGACACATACTACAATAAACTTTTATGTATTTTTACGTCTTAATTACTTGTTATTAGTTCAATGCAATATTTTTCTATTTTATACATGTGTGTGTATTAATGAAATATTCAAAGTATAATAAATTCTTGAAGAATTTATAGATTTGAATGCTAGACAACTGGAGATATGATGTAAGGAAAAAATAACAAATAGATTTTGTCCAAATATAATTGGACTAATATTTACCAAGTTGAGCCATATTATTGTCTTTAAACAGTGATATTTGAACCTTGGAGTATAAGAAGTATTTGACACCTACTACTGTCAACTTTTATAAATTTTAATGTGTTAATTACTTGCTATTACTGTCCAATAAAATATTTTTATATTCATTTCATACCTATATTAATGAAATATTGAAAATAAAATAAAATCTTGGAGTATATAAAATACTTATTTGTTGAAACTCTGCAAATATTTTAAATTTGAAGTTGTGATGTTATTGATTATAAATATTTTATTTTTAAAATTTTATTACTCATCATTTTATGCAAATTTGTTTTTTCAATAACTCTCTTAAGATTTCAACAACACAACTTGTAGCACCTCGAACAATAATACCTTGCACAACAATTAGGACTTCCTAAAATAATAACATGGTGATGAGAATAATCGTAAAAATCAAAACATCCACCTAGTAATTAAAGGATATTAGAAATTTTAAAAATTAGTATTTGTTCAAAAGATTTATGTAAGGAGTTAATTATACTTAAAAAGAAGAAATGCATCATTTCACATGAAATGTTTATATTTTTTACGTGTTTTCCTCTTAAATTTTTCTTTTTAATTGCTATTAGATTTCTTAATTAACATATAATTCACTCATGATGCTTAATTAAAATTTTTTATTTTGATCTCTAAAAATAAAAATTTATCAATTTAAGATATACATGATTTTATTCCTAGGACTTGATTATTCGAGAAAAAACGATTTCCATCCTATAGAATATGAAATTCATCAACTTGAATATCTTAAAAAAAAAATTGTCAATCTTGAGAAAAGAAAAAGCATTCTTTCGTTTTTAAAAAATGATGTTCATGCCTTAGACTAGAAGACTCATCGAAAAAGGTTCTTTTAAATTCTAAGCTTTAAAATACCAGTATTTGGTATTGAATTAAAAAATATATTGGCCCTATATATATATATATATATATATATATATATATATATATATATATATATAAAGACTTGTTAAAAACTCTATTTAAGTCATAATTCTGAAAATACCACTATTTGGTATTGATTAAAAAAAAATATCAGTCCCTTAAAAAAATAGAGATTCGTTAATTTGAAGTTTTTAGATTCTAGCTTCAAATTGTATAGCATGTAATTTGCTTGCTTACTTGAGAAAATTTACACGAAGACAATCCTAATATTCATTTCTAGAGTTAGATGCTCCACGTGATATCAAGTCTTCCATGGGACTCTCAGGTTCTCACAGAAATAAAATTCAAAATACAAAGCACATGAAATGTTTTAACGAACTGAATTGTTTTTGGGACAACCAAAATAAGAAAAATATCAAACACTTACAAGTTCTTGTCTCAAGCAAATTCAAGAGATTAAAAATCCATGGAATTTTAAATTCTAAACTCAAATGGGAAAATTCACAAAAGGGATATTTGTTTTAGGTTGATATCCAAAACTTCCATCTACTTATGGCTTCATGATTGTAGAGAAATTGTAAACCTAAAGTTTCCCTTGCTCCTGAGCAGTTGTTATCACATTCAATTACAAGTATTATTAGTATCTTAGAGGTCACTAGTTCGAGTTCTATAAATTTTCGAGTTATTGAAAGCTTATATGGTCATTAGCTTTAGAATCTGTAAAATTAGTTGAAGTGCATATAGACTGATCCGAACACTCACGATAATCTAAAAAAAAGTCTCATTAGCAACAGAGTCTTTCTTATAATACGTTTAGCAAGGAAAAAAAATCATTCTTAAATCAATCAAATCAAGGCATTACATGGATAAAAAATTCCAACACTTAAATTGCAATAATTTTACCTCGAATTGAAGAATGTTGTTGCTCTTATGCCTCCTCTCAAACACATACTCCAATTGTCAAAACTTTCCCCTACCAAAATCAAAATAAACAAAACCTAATCACCTAATATTTCTTGACTTTGCTCTTCCGTCCCCTCTCTGTGTGTCTCTTCCTCTCTACCTATACCTAATATTTCTTGTACCTTGCAGTATCTTGAAGAAACGTTGTATCACTAATTGTTATTTGGATAGTGACAATTTTTCATGATCCTAACTCAACTTATCATTATGAGAAACATTATAACCATCATTATTATTTGGAATTAGATAACGTGCCCCAGTCTATTACCTTGACAAGTTTACTATTTGAAAAACTCAAACTCAAAACATTATAACCATCATTATTATTTGGAATTTGATAACTTGCCCCACTCTATGATCTTGACAAGTATACTATTTTGAAAAACTCAAACTCAAACCACAACTTGCCCCAGTCCATAATTTTCCTCTAGGCATTAGTTCTTGGTTTCCATGTATCTTTTGTTATGGTTGACTTGATTATGCTATAAAACCACTCTGAACTATAGGCTTTGTTCCTAACATTAATTGTTTAATATTTTGAACAAAAACAATATATCAGCATGCATTTTAAACACAACCTGTTTGAAAATACAATCATGTATGATCATAAATCAAAACACACATTGCAACCCCTTTGATACCTTTTTCAGAATGGTTGTTATATGAACTTTTAACAACAAGTGGTGGTAATCATTTTGACAAAGAATATTTTTTGTGGTTAATGAAATTGCTTTTATTTTTAAAAAAATTCACTATAACTAAAATGGATCAGTATTTTACTGTAGCGCGGGCAACTATGCACTATAAGTGCTTTTATTATGGATTGCATTGTTCTACACTGGAGCACGTGTAGTGTAAACTGTAAGTGCTTTTATTGTGAATTGCACTGTTTGGTGTGGGCATTACTTCATTAAACAGTTTTATTGATGAATTCATTATGTCGATGTAAGGCACACAATTCGTTGGTAAAAAGTTTTCCGAAGGCATCACCGAGGAATCCGTTCGTCGAAATATTAATCGTTGGTAATTCCTCGTTTCGTAGCTAAAACTGTCGGGAAAAAAGAAGAAAAAAACACCGACAAAACACTAACGGTCTTAAAGATGGCGAAGCGTGCCCAAAAAAAATTTTCCTGCAAGAACTTTACCGACGGAAAAATTCAGTCTGTATTTTCAACAGTAATCACCGACGGAATGATCGTTGGTAATTGTGGCAGGGGCGGTAAATATTTCAGAACTCTCTGTAAAATATCAACATAATCCATCCGTCGATGATTGTGGTATGGATGGTCATTTTTTTGCAACTTTGGGTGAAATACCGATGGCCTAGTTTCGTCTGTAAAGTCGTCGGTATTTATTCAAAATATTTTTTAAAAATTATTTATTAATAGTAAAAAAACTAATTAACAAAATAAATAACCAAATAAAAGTGTATTAAACATTCAAAATATAAAAATAATGTTAAATAATATTCATCCAAATCTTCATAACAAATTTAATGGTTTTTCAAAAATAAAATTAAACTAGAATAATGGCGAAGCTGGAGGAGTAGGAGGAGGAGGCTGATTGTTCTCGGGACCGTAAGGTCAAAAAAGGGCTGCACATGTATCATCAGCCATCCTTGATCTAATCTCCATGACCATTTGATGGACCTAATCATAATCCGTCGAGAGCAGTTTATATTGTTGTTTCAAGGCCATGAACCTCTCAGACTGGGTGCTCGATACTAATGGAGAGCTCCCAACGGTTGAGACACTATTAGTTGACCTCAAGTTTTTGGTCGTAGTGTTGGAGAGCCTATAGACCAGATTTTTATCAGGTCCACCAAATGATTATACCTCCATCCATAAATCTGGATCAAAATCCAAATGGGTCGAAGGATCATCCCCATATCTCTCCCTCAACAGGCTATTATAGGTCTCCTAATTTTATTTTATTTTAAATCATCGTATTCAATTCAAGAAAATAATAACTTATAAAATAAAATGATTGAACAAACATCCCATGAAGTGTTGAGTACGGTTGTCCACGAACTGATGCACCCCCTTTTGGTGGTCTTGATTCCGCACATGCGTCTCTACAAACAACTCCAATGGGCTCGGTTAACGTCCAAGAGACGTAGCTTGCAAGGAAAAAAGGTTGGAAGTTAAATATTTATAAGCAACAATAAATTAATTAATGATATATTTCATTTAAATTAATCTTACCATCCGCTTCGCATGTGCACTAAATGGGACGAAGCCACTGGTGTGTGTGGTCACAAACCATGGATTTGTCAGTTCCGGTTATTGGCACTGGACTGTGAGCATTATGTGAATCGCTCAGACATCACGTACTCAATATATGTAGTCCATATATTGCCCGAGATGAATGGTGGTTTGAATTCCCGCCAAACTGCCACCTCATTCCATCCTTCAAGACCGTTATCTCTCGCATATCTTTTTTTTTTTTTTATCATACCAAAAATCACACAACCTACTTCCATAGTAACAAATTAGAATTTAGAACATAAAATTATAAAACAAAAATAAATATTATTTGTTATGTTATCTAGTTGCCGCGTGATTCTCTCATACCCTCCTCACAACATTGTTGTCCGCGATATCCCACTCAAATTTATGTTGTGTAAATAAATAATTCATTTAAAATAAAATAGTACAATATATAAAATTATAAAAATAATTTTATTAAAAATTAACAACTACCTGAAATCGTTGAAACCATTCATCGATATTAGGTCTCCACTCAAGATGTCTAGAAACCTGACCCATTGAAACAATGGAATCTCCATCAATGATTTAAATGTCGATGTTATTGTCTTGGGAGCCTCAATGTTTGTAAACATGAAATTAAATAAAATTAATAAAATATAAATTAGTTGTTCATAAATTATTAGTAAAAAAAAAAATATAGTAAAACCTAAACAAACTAACATTGAAAGGTCATCCTTCCATTGTGTTTGGTACTTGCGGGTGAATTGACCCTGCTGTGAAGGCACACCATCTCTGCACTGCGAAACCGCACTAAAAGAGGCATCATAAGTTGGCGCAGATGCCTCGCCGTGATCAGCACCTAATGATATGTCCTCTTCGCAACTAGAAGAGCTAGCTACAACCGTTTGCTGACGACATGCTGTAGATTTCATTCTATGCATCTACACAAATTTATATGAATAATTACATAATTAACTTTGATTATTAAAAAAAAATCGGCAGCACCTCCCCTATACTAGAGATACCCACAGTTTTCAAACCTGTTAATCTTTACAATAACCACAAACCAATTGACTCCATTGAAAAATCTTATAAATAACCTAACAACATCTATAAATATTCAACATCTATATATTTTCAACTAACATCTATAGAAATGCATAAATGACAATAAAAATTAATGGAAATAATAAAAAACATAACAATCAATAATAGAATAAAATTAAGATAAAACAATGAAATTTAATTCTTCATTTCCATGGAAAATTCAACAATAACAATTAAAAGAGACTAAATTATCAAATAATTATTACAATACAAACAATAAAATAATTAAATTTTCATTCAATACATATACACAAATTTATATGAATAATTAAATGATTAAATTCAATTATTTAAAAAAACAATTCATCAGCACCTCCTCTATATTAGTGATTACCCACAATTTTCATACCTACAAATATTGATAATTACATAAATATTTCAAAATCAACTCTATACAACCTAACATCTATACAAATTCATAAATAACAATTAAAATTAATCAAAATTATATAAAAAAAAACATATCAAACAATAATATAATAAAATTAAGATAAAATACTTAAATTTAATTCTATATTTCAATTAACATTTTAAAGATAAATTCAATAATAACAATTCAAATTTAACAAATTTTTCAAGGTATTATGGAAATAAAAATAATTAGTACTTAAAAGTGCATTTTTATCAAGGTTTTATATCATCATTTTGCACTTGAAGTATCAATAACTCCTTAACTAAAGCATGTTTTATAATAACATACCTAATAATATAAGATACCTTTAATTTATAGTAAATGTTCATCTTAAATGCAAGCCTATCACATAAATGAAAGCATTGATTGATGAGTTTATGTATTGAAATTGAAAGGATAAAGAGAGGGCCAAACTTATAAAAGAGATGTTGGTGCAGTCCAAACTGGAACACTATTCAGTAATTGGGTCATATCTTGAGCTCTAGATGTCCAAATGATCTCAATTTTTTGGACAGATTTGGTAAGACATATGCCTACAACTTTTATGTGGAGTCCAAGATTTAAAAAGTTTGTTTTCAAGTCTAAATGATAGCAACAATGGAAAGGTCTGAATGTGTCCTATAGCCCAAACACTATTTAGTGTTCAGCCCATATCTCGAGTTCTAGAAGTCCAAATGACCTTAATTTTTATTCATAGAAAGATAAGACAATTTCCTAAAACTTTCATAGTACAGGTGGTTCCAGTTCTGATGTTAGCAATGATGTTTTATTCAGACAAGAAGATAAGGATTTTCATCAAATCAAGAGTTGGTCATCTACTCAACAATTAGTCATCAAATCAATAGTTCCAAATTTTGGCCTATAAAAGGAGGCATTTGCCATGCATTTAGGCATCTTGGTGTTCAGATCAAGATCATGCTCTTTATCTCTTTCTTTGTATTTTGTAATGTTTAAGTTTTATTTGATGTTATATTAATCTATTGTTTATGCTTTTCATTTCATTTCCTTTTTTTATATGATTATGGTCTTATCTTGTTTATTTATGTTTCTTTCTTTCATTATGTTTAGCTAAATCTATTATGTCAAGATGAAAAGGTTACACTAATGGTGTAAGAATAAGTATAGTATAAACTCAATATGGACTTTTATGCTTGATACTAACATGTTTTATATTTATTATATTGCTCACTCTTAATATCTTGCTTGTTAAATGGTTAATCTAGATTTGTGTTGAACAACCCTTGGTACAACAAATGTTTGGCACTTTCATAACCCAACCATATGGTATAACCTACATCTGTGCTATGAAAGGAACTTGATTTGTTGTTAACATAAGTTATCACCATGAATACCTGATAATATTTACAAGTATTGACATTACTCGAATAAGATAATTAATGTAATCATGTTAACAATTATAATATGATTGAAACCTCCTTTGTGTGTGGTTTCCAGTTGAGTAATAAAAGTTTATACTATACTTGTTTGAAGTACCATTAATAGATCCTCTAACCTTGACATTTGTTTTTATTATTGTTTAATCCTCACATTAATCTTACATCTCAAAGTCCTCTTTATTATTACTATTACTATTATTAATATCATTACTACTACTAATACTACTATTACTATTATTATTTTTTATTTACGTGGGTGTTCGGGTCAGCTTGCGCGCACCACGACTAATCCCACGGCTCACTGAACATCCTGCAAACCCAGTGAGCATGTAAGGCACCGCGGGGGTGACAGGCGTGCACGGTGAGGTTTGAACTCAGGATGTAGAGAAAGGGAACAAGTCCCTTCAACCGCTGGGCCAAGACCTCAAGTGCACTACTATTACTATTATTGTTATTATTAGTATTAATATTACTACTATTACTACTACTACTACTACTACTAATTATTATTAATGTTATTGTTGTTGTTGTTGTTGTTGTTGTTGTTGTTGTTGTGTTGTTGTTATTTATAATTTATAGTTAATCTCCTTATGGTTCGACCCTGGTCTTGCCGGATTATTTATTACTTCGACACTCCTACACTTGGGAGAAGACATCAATCTTTTGGTCGTGTCAACAAACAATAAAATAAATTTAACAAATAAAAAGAAAAAACTAAAGACTTTAGGAATGAAAAATGTTTACCTTAATATTATGTTGATTTCAAGATTTTATCTACAAATAATTCACAAAACAAAGAACGCCACAAAAAAAATCATAATTAAAAAAAGTAAAAAAATATAAAGATAAAGAAAGAAGAATACATACCTTTTAAGATGTTGAAAACTATAATAAAAACAATAATAATTTGCACCAATTATTGCAAAAACAAAACACAAAATGGAGAGGAGAAGAGAAGATTAAATGAGGAACGGAGAAAAAATGAATCACGGAGGGGGGGAATGTGTTTTTTACTACAATTTTTCTGACAACAATACTGACAAAAAATACAATAATATTTTTTTGGGCAGTGGCATTAAATTCCATCGGTAATGTTTGTCGATATTTAATTGATTTTCGCACCTAAATTTTGAAAATCCCTTCATATTTTTCGACGTCCGTCGGCAAATCCTTCAGTAACTGTGTTAAAGCACGAGTGCATTGGATTTGACATGTTCGTCAACAAATTCATTGTATTTATGTCGACCGACCAGGCAGTCTGATAGTCATGCGCGTTGGAATGTGCGCCATCCATAAGTAAAGGCGTTAGGATATCCGTCGGTGATTATGGTAGGGGCTATAATTTTTTTGCAACTCTTGGTAAAATATCGACGGGTCATATTCTGTCAGTATAGCCATCGGTGATTATGGCAAAATGCTGTAATTGTTTTGCAACTTTTGGTAAAATACCGACAAGTCATAGTCCGTTGATATAGCTTTCGGTGATTGTGGCAAAATACAATAATTATTTTGCAACTCTCGGTACAATACTGACGGGACACAACTCGTAGGTCTATCCGTCAGTGTTTGTGTCAAGCTTTTGCATGTTTTGTTTGTATTGCCTATCTATCCTCCTACACAAAAGCTTGAATTACAAACTTATAGCATACACAGCACAATAACAAGAGTTATTAATTATAAAATAAATATTTCATGTTCCAAAATATCATCCATAATATTACATTATATATATATATATATATATAAAAAAGCTTTATAGCATATTCAGTTAGAATTTTCATCTTCATCCTCAATTGAATTGTTATCAGCTTCATCGCATTCCTCAATGTGGTTATCATCTTCTTCATCAACATTCTCTAGTCCACTAGAGCTCAAAACAACATTCAACTCCATTGTGTTAACATCAACAAGACTATAATCGAAAATATGAAAATTTGAATTTTCTTCTAAGTCAATCGAATGAGCAACTCGGTATGGTTCAAGCAACTCACTAGTTTGAAAGACTTCATCTATCACACTTGTGTCTTCGTTCTCATCCTGATCAACCTTGACATGACCCCCAGGTTTGGTTTTTAAAATGGATAACCAATCAACTCTTGATCGGTCCTTTCTAAAAGAAGGGGTGTATATGTAATAAACTTTTTGGCATTGCTTTGTGAAAATAAATACATTGTTTACGTTGCGGTGTCTAGCTTTTAAGTTGATTTCAATGAGACCATAGCGAGGATCTACTATGATTCCTCTATCAGTTGTATCATACCAATAGCATTTGAATGAAAACACTATATTATGCTCACTATGATATTGCAGTTCAATGACCTCTTTCAATTTACTATAGTAGTCAGCTTCAAACTTACTAGAAGTTGATCCCTTAATACAAACACCATTGTTGTATGTCTTTCTTCCATGCCCGTATTCTTCATTATGAAAGACATTTCCATTGATAAAATACTCGTTATAGCACTTGACTTTTCTTTCAAGGCCCAGGCTTAGTAAATACAATGAAATAGCAGCACTACCTCCCATTTGATAAACCTTGTATATCAAATACAACAATAATCAATAAACATATATTATGTAATATTGACGTATAGTTAATTGCCTTGCAAGAGATAATGAGTTTGTAATAGGACTTACATGTGTTCTAAATCACGTGGCCAATTATTCATCTTGTACTTGAAAGATCTGGGATTCGGTCAGCTGTGAGTTATTGAATAGTAAGTATTGTCAATGTTGCTTGGAAGGTTGTTCCAAATTATATGAGTTAATGATATCACGATATATAAATAGTACATTATTAACAAAGTTTAATTCAAACATCTACTTACTTAATAAAAGGTCTCAGCTCATCACAGTTAAATAGGACATAATTGTGTGCTTGTCTGAACTCTATTTCAAAAAAATATCTTTCCCTGCGGCATTTTTAGGTATGGGTCATCCAGGATTGGAGAAAAGTGACAAGTTCTCACTTGAAGACACTTCACCACCGTCATCATGTCGTGGATACATGGTTGATCCTCATTCTCAAATGAGATTCAAAATAGTATGATATATATGTTGAGATCTCCTCAACAATATAGGCCTCATATATTGATGCCTCAACATGCGCCTTGTTCTTAACCATTTTTTTAGATTAAACAAGTACCAGCATATGTAGAATTAATCAAAAATTATCAATTAAAAAAATAAAAATAAAATGTTTAATTATGAATTATATAGCAACTGTAATATCTAACCTCTCGAATGGATACATCTATTTATACCGGACCAGTCCTCCAACTTTTACCTCAAATGGTAAATGTATGAGTAGATGCTCCATTAAGTCAAAAAAAAAAAAAAGGGAATATCATCTCAAGTTTGCATATTGTTTTGATGATATTCGTTTCAAGCCTTTTAATATGATCAACATTCAACTTGTTGAAGCACATATCTCTAAAAAAATGACTGATTATCCTATATCCCTTTTGGCAACAAATCACGAAAAACTAATGGGATAAGTGTTTGCATAAACATATGGTAGTCATGACTCTTCATTCCATATAATATGCATTCCTGCATATTAACCAGCCTTGATATGTTCAAGGCATGTCCATCGGGAAAACACAGATTCTTAAGCCATTTATAGACTAGTAGTTGTGCATTTTTCTCTAACACGAAGCTTGCTCTTGATTTTGCAACTTGTGACCCATCATCAACCAACTCCATATTTTTCCTTGATGTTGTCCTTTGTCTTCCCCTTCACATCCATGATGGTGTTGAAAATGTTCTTAAACACGTTCTTTAAATTTGCATGACGTCAAGGTTATGGCAGAGAAGATTGGTCTTCCAATAAGGAATCTCCTAAAAGATACTTCGTATTATCCAATTATGGGTCAAACCAAAACCAGGAAACTTCTGCTTACATAATTGGAGACCAAACACAATGTCACCGTACTCTGACACAACATTATGCAATTCTTCATAAGAAAAACACAGGGGTGCAACATCCTTTTCAACTCTGCCAACAAAGAAATCCTTTATGTTCTTTTTGTACCTATGATTTGGTGGCGAGAAACGACAATGACAATAATAAAAAAAAAAGTTGTAACCCTTGTTTGTTAGCGTGAATGCCTTGTTGTTCTCCATACAATATGAACATATAATTTTTACATACGTACTCCAATAAAAAAAACCATTCCATAAGTTGGGAAATCATTGATAGTCCACATTAAAGCTGCTCTCAAAATAAAATTCTGTTTCCTCGAGATATCATAAGTCAAAGCTCTAGAGACCACAACTGTCATCTCATCAATCAACAGTAAAAAACAAACATCTATATTCCACTAATGGTATGACCATGGATAAAAACATGAACTTCGACCCCATACACATCCACGATGGCAATTTATAAACCATTAGTATGACCGGCCAATAAGAATAAGGGGTAGCAAATTACCTGAATGGGTTGAATCCATTTGTACATAGCCCAAGATGCGTATTCCTTGATTCAGCTAAAAAGTGACGATGTAAACTGTTAAAGTGTTTCCATGCTTCCCCGTCAGAAGGATGCACCATCACTCCATCAATTGCATGATGTGATTGGTGTCATGTCATGTGTTCAGCAGTTCTTGATAACATGAATAACCTCTATGGTTTAGGTGTGATTGGGAAGTATCTAAGTTTTTTATATGCCACGAGAGCCTTTCCCCTGCCAATTCTGGTTTGTAACAAGAATGCCCACATGTCATGCACTCGATCAGCTCAGTATTTTCAAGGTAGAATAACATGCAGAAGTTAGGGCACATGTCAATTTTCTGGTATCCTAAACTAAGGGGTTTTATCATGGACTTTGTAGCATAGAAGTTCTCTTTCAACCTATTTCCTTCAAGTAAAAAGCTTCTCGCCCATTTGATAATCTTGTCATAACCGACCTCACTTAACCTGTGATCTAACTTGATGGTGAACACATATGCTATAGCCGATAATTTATTGTGGTTCATGCAGTCATCTCATTATGGTTTGTTAGAATCTTTTAACATATCAAAAAACCTTACTGCATCTGCATTAGGTTCTTCTTCTATGTTTAGGCATTCACTAACATTATCTTTACTCATTCTCATTACATCCATAACCATATTCCCGTAAGGATTGTTGTTGTCATTTCCAACTTGATGCACGTTGCTAGCAATAAAAGTTGACCCAACCACCCTTTCTACCATGCTCTTATTAGGAACAAATAGTTCTTCGTTTGCATACCAACACAGGCAATCCTCTATGAACCCTTTAGTTAGAAGATACATCATTACAACATCTTGATACATAAACTTTTTATTTTTACACTTCCTACACGGACACCTAATATTGCCATCAGTAAAATTCCTCGAAATAGATATTGTAAAATTAATATAACCCTGAACCGCTTTATAATAATCCATTCTCGGTAATCCTTGGGGTGAGTTCTGATACATCCATGACTTCTATCAAACCTCTATAAAATTATGACGACAACATGTATTAAGTAACTATCTTATGTAAATAAATTAACAAAAAAAGTGGTTGCCCCGACATTATTCAACAAACTAAAAAAACACTTATATTAAATATTCATTATCAATTATCAATGTCCATAAAAATTTATACATATATAAATTTACAGATATCACAACTTTGCAATAGAATTGATAAAAATTAAAACGGACCTGTTAAACACGCTATTATTTATTTCATCACAACACATCTAATTCAGTGTAATTCAAACAAAGTTTCAACATTTTACAAACAAATATAATTTGACAAAATCTAAAACAAACTATAACAACAACAAAATTATACATTCAAACTACAAGTTTTTTTGACAAATAACAATCAAACAAGTACATGCGTTAACAAAATACATATACTAAAAACACAATAAAAATAGTCAAATTGACATTTAAATGTTAAAACTAAAAATGATAGATTTACTTATAAAACATGATAAAATCCATAATAAATTGCTCAGAGAACAGATGTTGTGAACACATACAAAAGTATAAGAAACTTGAGTGCTTGTGTTGAGAAGAAGGGGAGAGTTGGGATGGGTGGTTGGCTGCAGTTTGGGAGGGGAGAGTTGAAATGGGGAAGAAAAAAGGGAAGAAGAAGGAGAAATAGAGGAAAAGAGTGTTGGTAGAGTGGATATATATTGGCTTTTACCGATGGAATCACCGATGGAACATTTCCATCGGTATACCCGTTGGTGATTCTAATGATGATTGTGCAACATCAATGTAAGGCAACCCTGGTTTGAAGCCCTCTATCATTCCATCGGTAAAATAGTCTGAAAAAAATCCACGTCATCACACCATTGCAACTTTTCAAAAAAAAAAAAACTATATAATTCATCAAGGATACGGTAAGTATATACTGACAGAAGTAGAGATGAAATTATTTCTATCAGTAAAAATTACCAATGAAAATATTATGTTGGTTATTCCGTTGGTTTTCGCCGATTTTCTAGTAGTGGGGCATGGTGAGGCTGAAGCCTGCATGCCCCAAGCGCCTGGCTAAAGGCACACCCCCGAGCTGCGGACACCTAGCATTTGGGCTATCAGGCCTGAGCGTTGGGTTGGCCATGCCTGCCTGGGTTCTACTCAGCCTTAGGCACTATAGGTAGACCCATGCGTCTGGCTGTAACCCATATTCTTATTTCCATGATATCACAATGAACATTTCAAATTGGTCTTTCAATGTATTATATCAAAAGGCCCAGCAAGAAAAGATTTTGAACAAAGTTTCCAAAACAATATTAACTTTGATGGTCACAAGATTTCTAGCTAATCCAAATATTGATACATTCCTAAACAATAATTATTGTCTTAAGAAAATCAGTAGTTATACAACAATTAGAAAATGAAAATTGGCAAGTAACCCATAAGAGACTTCTGTTGCATCTTACTTGTTGAATAAAGGAACACAAACAACAAGTTTATGGGAAAAAAGAGAAAATGAAAGGAAATGGTGCGACACTCTGCTTAATCATGAATACTGATTTGGCAACAAAATTCTGAAAACAATAGCCCAAATTCTAAAACTACTTACAAAAGACAAAAACCCATTTATGTTCTGTAATCAACACAAATTTCAAGAGTAATGATCCTATATGTATATTAGATATAGGTATAATGCATTAATTAAGATGTAATATTCTTTTAAAATATCAAACGCTAAAATCATGACTTTATAATAGCAAAAATTTAATATCAACCACAATGTAAAAAATCCAATTGGTTTTCATGAATTTATTCTTAATTAGGAACCCTAAGTTTACATCTTGATAACTCAAATATTACAATGGAAATAAACTGAGTTCAACTATGTAGATCAAATTGATAATCATTTCAAACTAAACATTAAAACACAAACTAAAATAAGTAAGGAATCAAACTAAGTTAAACTATCATAACAAACTTACAAATAATCAGTGAATTAAATTGACTAAATTTAAAAAAACAAATTAAACTTGACTTGCATATCAACATTAAACTACAATCATAAACCTAAAATAAACTATGAATCTAATAGCTTGGGTTACAAATTAGGCTAGACTAGCATCAAAAACCTTTTAAAAAATACAATCAACAAGAGGATGTTCGGATTTAGAGAGAAGAATTTGATTTGGGAAGAACTAGATTAAGGTCAAGGCTAAGAAAGGGCAAGTCAAAGGCTTCAAACAACCTAGTGTTAATAGTAAAACATTATTATGCCCATGCTTGGTATTGTGATCTAAACAGATGTTGGGTAAAATTTGAATTTTTTGTTTAAAATTAGTTTTTTATATTTTAGATCATTTTAATGTGCTGATATCAAAAATAATTTTAAAAAATAAAAAAATATATTATTTTGATGCATTTCCAAGTGAAAAGCACTTTGAAAAGCAACTACTTCCACACTCTCAAACACCCCCTAAAGTAGCATCTTTTTGTTATGCTTAAATTCAATTTGATCCCTCAACATCTCCATTTTTTTAGTTTTAATCCCTGTTTTTTTTTGTAATTCTCTACTTTAGTTCAAAGCAGCATAATATGATACTTTTTTTTTTTTAGTTGAACCTTAAACTAACCTAAATAAACCCTCATGGTTTGTCACCTTATACATTTCATTCCTTATATATTTGTTTTTGCAATTTTTATCAAAAATGGATTTCAATTCAAAGCTTTTTCTTTTCAATTAAGCTCCTAATTGACTCTTATTATATCCTCATATTTAGCCACTTGTTACAAATTCATTTTTTTGCCAAAATTAAATATTATTTTACCAAATTGACTCCAAATTTTGGTTTTCTGTTTTAATTAAGTCCTTAATTGATTTGCTATTTTGGATATCTATTTCATATTCATCCCTAATTCATTAATTTTTCTAATATTTACAAAATTAAACCAAATTAAGCATTTTTTTTTCAACAATTTTTCTTCAATTGAGTTTTGAATTTCTACCATGACCATTCTTGAATTTGTAAAACTTTCCAAACTTAAATTATTTGTTCAATTTTTCCCCTTAGCTCTATATTTTTTTATGCATCTCTTAAAATGTTTTATGTGCTAACATAATTTGACACACAAAATTTAATAAAAGTGACAAAAATAATGAAAAGATTAAAATTTACCTAATTTATTGAAAAGACATATTTTAAAAAAAATCTATTTTTTTAAATATATAAAAATATGAAGCTCAAAAATTAAGTTATGACACGATCTTGTTTAGTTACATTTCTAAACAAGGTTCAATGAACCATAAGAATTGTATTAAATAACTTCTTTATAATGAGTGAACCTAAGCTCAAGATTATGAGAAAAATAACAAGAGGAAATAGAGCTTTAAAACCAAAAAAAAAAAACGCTTGAAAGTAGGTGAAGAAGAGTGTAAGAAATTGTCCATAATTTGTGTAGAAAAAAACAATTAATCAAAAACACTCTTATTTAACCATTTTTTTAAAGATAGAATTTAAGGAACCAAAACTAATGAAATTCCATCCACTAACAACTTTGATTACCCTCCATAAAAACATAATTAAACATGATAATTGTTTTTAAATAGCTGAAAAAACTATATAAAAACTATAGAGGTTATGAAAACTTAGCTTTGTAAAAAATTAAAGAAGTTAATTAGACTTATTCCATAGGAATTGTAGAGGTCACAAAGAGGTTTAAAAAAAAATGAAGTTGATTGGACTTATTCCATAGGCAGAACAAAACAATGAGTTGGAGAAATTAATTATCTATGGACTAAACCCATGCCTAAAACAATAATTTTTTGTAGTCTAGAAAATTATTTTATAGCAAATCCAAATTCCGACCTAGATCTGACTAGAGCACAACTGCTCCACAAACCTATAAGGTTGGAATATTTACATTGAAAAGCACATTAAAAAAATTATTTTTTGTTACTTTTTTTAATCTAATTTTATAATATATTTTAATCTTTCAAAAACGTGTTTCAAAATTATCCATATTACATTAATAAGAATATTATGAAATAATTTTTACTACTAAAACTTAAAAAAAAAAAAAAAACAAAACAAAACTTCTAGCCAATTTGTAGGAAATAAAAGTAAAAAAAAAATTTATTTTTTTTGTTGTTTTATTCAGTTTTTAATGTTTTATTACTATAAATATTTGGAACTATACATCTTAGATTGGTAATTAATTATTTCACAGCCTATTGTTTACCCCATTTTCAATATATTTTAAAAATAATAAAAACTAGAAAAATCAATTATAATACAAAGGATAAATGAAAAATTAGTGGGGGGGGATGAGAGGAAAGAAAGAAAAGGAACTAAGATGATTGGGGACTAAAAACCATAATGGAAGATCATGCAAAAGAGAAAAATAAAATAAAAGAATCAAGAAAAAATAGAAAATTATAAGGAAATCCTAATTCAAGAAGTAAACAATATAAAGTTTTAATGTTATTTTTCTGGTTTGGATTTTTCACTCTTGAGAGTAGTTAGATAATATAAATAATGGAGTACGTTGTACACCAAAAAAAAAAAAAAAAGGGAGAAAGATATAGGCATATAACCACAAAAATAAAACTCTTTTTCTTTTATAAAATTACCTAGTCGTATAACCACAAAAACAAAACCAACAAGAAGAAATTTTCTATCTATCATGGAAACTCTAAAGAGAATATAATAAAATTAATGGGTTGTATGCAAATACGTGAATTGTAGAAAAATAAAGGGGATACCATATAAAATATACTATTCATCATCTTTTTCATCATGCTCTCTCAAAACCCTTAACCTACTATTCTAAAAACTCTAGCCACCATAAACTTTTTGAGAAAATATAAACTAAAATGGGGAAATTTAAATCCTAGAAAAACATTATTCATCTTCTCCAACCTCTCCCATAAAACCAAATAAAAAAAAAAACCATAGCTTTATATTTTCTCTCTAAACCCAAAATTTAATTCCTCGATTTCTCTCACCTCTAACATTCATTTTTAACAAGAACACCATCATTCTGTTCAGGCCAAAGCCCTCTGAAAAAGCCCTCAATCAATTACATTCAATAACTCATGCATCATCATCAATCCAAGAAAATAGAGAAAACAACCTTAAAAACTACTCTCTTCAATTTGTTTTTTCTCTCACCTCTAAACCAAACTAGATCACCCTCATTATTCTTCTTTGGAAGAGCACTAAACATCCATATAAGCTCCATAACCAAATAACCTCCATATGACCATATCTAAAAGTTAGAAAAAAAAAATAGAGATAAAAAAATAACATCGTCACTTTACAACAACATATCTCCCTCATTAGTAGAAGGTGGCCTCCACCTCCACCATAGGAAGCAAGATCACAACCTAGCACACCTTATGGGCTCCTCCACTTATTGGCCAGACACTAATGGTGCATGGAACAACACACCAAAACTGATAGCTCCCTCCTAACATGTGGCAGCCATGCACCGACACTATTGTTCTTCTTTTCAACAGCTTTTTACCAATGTTCCATCCATTTTTAGTCCTTCTAGACCACCCCTAGAAGGTTTATTTCAAAACTCAAACCTCTCTTGAATAATTATCTTGCTTTATTATTGATTTTGATCTATTTTATGATGATATTTTAAGATTATAAAATGTTTATTAGATTGATATTTGTGTCTGAGTAATGTTAGCCAAATCCTTTAATCTTGCATCTTGTTGTATTGCTAATTTTGATGTGTTTATGATGAGAATTTAGAAATGATAAATACTTATTAAATTGACATTTGCGTAATACATTTGGTTGAATCCCTTAAATTTTACATATTGTTTCCTTTCATGTTCTTGATCATTCCATCATTATCTTTAACATTGCAACATGTTTTTTCTTGGTGTATAAACAATGACCTATTCAACCATGGTCTTTTGGTTCAAATTGATAGAAAATCAATGCTCATTCAAACATACATTTACAATGGGTTTTGTAACTTATTTATAAACCTCATTAAAGGTTCAACTAGTATTAAAAGGCTTATTGAACTGACTCTCCAAAATCTTTGAAAACCTATCCTAGGTTTCTAAAAACCCAAGTTAAAAAAAAATGTTTTGTTATTAACTTTTGGTATTTAAGGTAAATAAACTTAATATGGGTCATTACCTTGGATATTAAAGGGAGTAGCGTATCCATTTTATTTTTTAAAAAATAAAATTTTTAGTCTAAAATTCATGAGTGACAAATCAAGATAATTAAATTTCCATTCAAAAATTCACTATAACAAAATCAAGATTATTAAATTTTTAGTCTAAATATTCACCAATAAAAAAGACTAGAAGTATTAAATTTTCAGTCGAATATTCATCGATTACATTTGAGTATGAATCAAGAGTATTAAGTTTTCATTTAGCAAATATTATGAGTGACTCATATTCCATAGGAAAGGTGAACCTCGTTAAAGCACATTTAATTGACCTTTCCTAGGATGTGTGTTAGGTTTAATAAGCCCTATATAAGCCTATCGATTATTCACTCATATAAGTTGATCAATAATTAATCAAAGGTTATGATTAGGAGTAACCAACCTTAGAATTTTCAATTCACAAAGTTATCCAAATGTAATATCTGGGAGTGACAAAAAAAAAAAAACCCACACTTTATAATGGCTAGGTTTAAATCAACAATCAAGGTTTAACTCATTGTAGTAAATTCATTATTATCCTATAGATAAACCATTCGTAGACTAGGTACAAAAAATTATAAGGAATAAAAGATAAGATAAGCAATGCAATCTATTTTAGGTAAGATGCATCAGGGTAATAATATCTTTCATCTAGTATAACTAATCATTTACCATAGATCTTTGTTAACTGGTTAAGATTTCTTAATGATTGTACTAGCTAACAATGACTCATTTTCACAAAGTTAGGATATTCCCCCCTCACATGTTAAAAAAACCCTTTCCATGAGGAAAAAGGATGGGCTACCACAATGTTGAGTGTGATAAAATGACAACTCCACTAGAAACTTTTGAACTAGACTTTGCTTTTTATCTATCTTTTTTTTTTTTACTTATTTATCATTTTAGCATGCATCTTTATTCATATCTCTTATGCATAATATATATTAAATATGAATTTATTCCTTCGCACACAGTGCACTACACTCTTAGAGCACACACCCTAAATTTTAGGTTAAGTAGGGGAGTAGTGGTACCCTAATGGCTTTCAGCCTGGGTAAGACTCTTAAACCACCGATTATTATCTAATTGTCTACTTTTCAGTGATTAGTATACACATCTAATGCTAGTTACAACCTATGCTTTCACACACCTTGTAGACCTCATGTCGACCTCTTGATGACGATCACTAAGCAGTGAGAGACCTTTATGACCAGGTAATAATGGCTAGAACCTATCTTTAGGATAGACCTTGTGTAATCTCTTTAAAGCAAGCCTAACATGTAAGATCTTGAATTTCAATAATTTTTTGTAACAAATAGCCACCGCATAAGATATTACCCCCAATAGATTTCAACAAGATTCTAAGTTATTATAACTGACTAAAGGGAACGTTGGTGGGCTACCAAAAATCTCAACTTAGGCAAAGCTTGGCAATGATCCCCTCATCAGAACGATAATGACATTAGGTTCTTACTCCCCAAATCTATAAGCGGTAGCCATTTATCATCCCATGCTAGGTAAATCCATATCCAATATATTATTTTTGTGCATATATACATACTTATATATTTTGAATTCATGTGCTCATAACTATCATATATATCATCTTATGTGAAATATAGGTCCCTTGTAATCCAATTCCCCTTCAAAATCTACAGCACATACTTAGAAAGCATATAAAGCACGAAATAACTAGCCTTATAATGTTATGTGTAATGCTCTTTTTTATTCCAAGATAACTACTTCATTAATAACTTTGGTACGCTAGTAAAGGGTTTCAAACCTTCAACTCAAACTTATAAGGGTAGTTTAGAAGTAATCCAAAGATATGAATAAAGAAATTTCTTAACTTATAGTCTAACTGGATCATGAACTCTAATATGCCCTAATAAGAATTAAAGCATATTGTTTGGTTGTGCAAATTATTTAACATTTAAATAATGTTATAACTAGTACATTACATGGTTAGGCTCAAGTGATACAACTATCACCAAATGCTAATACAACTGAAGATATTTTGACTTTAAGAATTCCATTTGAATTTCATTACCATTTGATGAGATGTCAAGAATGCTTGTGAATCTAGGCATTAGATATTAAGGCATCAAAAGATGGGATTCTTTTGATGTCTACAAAAAGTGGTGATAATCTCAAGATATGACAATAAGCTTACTTGAATGCACTGATAAAGTTAATGCTTTCCCGCCATTCTATCATAGTATGAAAGCTACCTCTAATGGTTTACGTTAAAAAATAATGAACTTTGTATTGCATTTTTTAAAGTAAAGTAAACTTCAGGTAATTTTCATAACATTGTTCTTGCAATAAAAGGATGTGCATGTGAAACTAATGTGGCATTATCTACCTTTAGTCGCATCTCACATAGCCATACATACTTAGCTTTAAAATCTGGTATCATTCTTAAAAAGACTCTAGCTATAACTAATGATCTATATGGAGTTTATTTGTTGGGAAGGGAGGCAATTACACTACATCATTTTCTCAATGAAGATTTGTCTAAGGCAAATGCAATTCTTCTCCTACTTGAATCTTTATTGTCAAAAGATGTGATTGATATAACAAATGCTAGGAGAGAACCAATATGTAAGTATCTCTAATTCAAGGTCAAGCCACTCACTAGTCTATTATTTGAGAATTAAAAGAGGTTATTTAGACATTCAAACCTTTTGGTAACATCACTTGCATCATACATGCAAGAACTACATTCAATGTTGACAAAGTTTGTGTAAACTACTAGTCTCCATGCTGATAATCTTCATGAAGCTCCTAAAAGGTTTGCAAAAATTCAAGATGTCATGACATAAATGTTTTGGTTGGGAGAAGCTAATATGAAAATAGAAGAAATGTTACATTTTACACTCTTTTTATATCGAACTTTGCCATTTTTAACCATGTATTTGGTAAACACGTTTTACATGTGTTTTGGGACTACATTACATCTTTAAATAAAGTTTGCATTTTTCTTATTATTATTGTTTTGAAATCAAGAGATGTTTTTTTATGAAAGTTATATTTGGCATTTTATTTTTGTCCATGATTGGATAAGTACAATGGCAAATTTACCTAAAAAACTCGACAAATTCCAAAGTGTGTAATGATGCTAAGAGGTAAACCCAAACTTTTTTATACTTGAAATATCCCCATTTAGAGCCTTAAAATTCATCACATCCTTGTAAACCTCGATCTTACCTTTATTTAGGCCACTAAAACCCTTGTCATTCCAACAAACCTTAAAAAGAAAGATCTTGCTGAAAAGAAAGAAAAACAAATAAGTGAATGATAAAAGATGTTTCCAAACAAAATCAATTGCTACAACTACATGGTAATAGTGTGCACTTGTATTCTTATATATGTTTGACCTTAAAGTTCTTCAAATCGATCAAGCAAGGCTAGCACTTATATACAAAGGCAAGTTTGGGTTTGAAATGAAAAAATGTCATCTTTCATATGTCATTCACAAATAAAAATACATCCCTTGTTTTCCCCTTTGATCTTTGAATATTTCTTGAATGATAACCATGACTAGGATCACCCTTTACATTGAGGGTATGTTTTGAAAGAAAATTGATGATGTTTTCTGAATTGAAAGAGATAAGAGAAATGTTGAAAGGACAAGAATGTTACAAAAGAGAGCCAACAAATAATCAAGTAAAAAATTCAAATGATCAAATGAAAAATGATGATGAAAAAAAAAAGATAAATAGCTATGGAAAGTGTCCCTCATAATGATGCAAAGTCCAAACTTGAAGATAAAAGGTCAGAGACAAAGTAACATATACAATTAGGAGAATTAAGATTGGAATGAGATCAATTGTTAAGATGACAAATTCAAGGTGACAAGCCTAAAAAGATCTTCACATAGAATCAATGATCTTATGTCTTTGAACTCTTAAACACCATTTAAGCCTTATGTATATTTTCTTTCATAACTATAAACCATGGCCTACATTATATCCTTATCAAAAGTCATTTCTAATCAAAAGCAAGTCAATCTAAAAAAAAAAATTGAATAACCTGTTTATACACCATATTTATAGAACACTGAATCGTGCAACAAACTAAGCTCAACATTGCACGAGGCAAGATGCTCTACTTTTAAAAGCCAAAAATTTACTTTTAAGAATTCAACATTTTAGGGTAAATATTCTTTTTCATGATCCCTGCCAATGTTTATCTCATTGTACACTAATAAAAATACTCAAAAATTGCATCTCGGTATTAAATAATGTGTTTTGGGTTCTCAACCAAAGAATTTAATATTTATAAAAGTACTTTCAAATTCACTACTCAAGGATTTCATTTCAACCATAAGATATACAAAAATATAATCAATAAAATTTATGGATTGGTCATAAAAATTGGGTCAAGTGCACAAGTCTAGCCTGCTAATGTTTATCAGATTTATTTACTTTCCAGTTTTGACATAATTCTTAAATACTATTATAAATTTTTATTCGAATCTTAATAATTTTTTTATATCTGATATAAAAATAATAAACATTAAACAATTATTTTAATATTTTATCATGTTAATTACCAAAATAGTGGAATTTTGAAGGTTTCAATCCAAATATTTAATAACTCGTGTATTATATAGTTCAAGGGTTTTTTTTTTTTTTTTTTGAAAGTTTTGGCCCAATACTCAAAACAAAACCCATTAGCTCTCATGTGAACCTCAAACCATTACTTGTAAAAAATGGAGCTTTCTCCAGGCTGTCACGAAAGGATAATTTATCAATTATCATAGATTAGTTTGTCTTGGCTTTCCATTTTTGTTTGTTTCCCACGCAATTAATTACTGGCATTGCTTATGATCTTCATGCCAACTCCAGATTATGAATGATTGAGAGTTTAATATTCAGCAAAAGAGAAAATGAAGGTAATAAATTCAATATCTTAACAACTTCATCTAAAAAGATTTCCAAGATGTTGGAAACCAGATTTGGAGTGATTAGATTAGGTTGGAGCAACATGTACACAAACAGTTGTCCATTTCAAGAACACAAACTCCATTAATTGATCAAAACCAACTAATGGCGGGATCAAACTGCAAATTCATCTCAAGTACTGCCAAATTTTGAATTAACACGATCTCTATATTGGTGAGTTTTAATTGACTAGTTACAGAGAAGAAATGAAATCGATGGTATGTCGTTTGTACATCAGGAGAAAACTGTATGCTCAATTGGGAATCATAGAACTCCTACCTTTCTCATAGCTTGTGAAAGTAAATCTTCCTGTAGAAATGGATCTCTTCATTCCAAATGGACTACTAACTAAACCCAAGATCCCACCTCCTCCGTTCTTCCGGTGATCATCACTACCCTCATCATCATCTTCACTAGTGCGCAATATATCAGCAATAGATGTGTGGTTTTGAGAAAAACTCGATGAAACAGACCTTCTAAGTGGTTGGATCGGATCGCTAGTTTGTAATTCCATAACAGTCCGCGAACTTTCAAGATCTTGATTAACCGGAGTCTTGGGAGGATCATCATCACCGATAACAAGACTAACAACGCCCTCTTGCCGAAAAGTACTCCCTTCTAAATCGTGAATCACTAAAACAGCATCATTAGTCCCATGCTGGTGTTGAAGTGTTGAAACATTAGTTCTTGGCAGATTTTCTTGGACTGGCTCAGGTACAGCTGGTGCTTCACTGGGCAAGATATTAGCGGGAGCAATATTGGCACGGCAAAGAGGACAACTTGCATGAGATTTGAGCCATGTATCAATGCAAGGGAGATGAAATGCATGGCTACACTTCGGCAACAGCCTTAAGCTCTCATTTTCTTGAAATTCACTCAGACAAACGGAGCACTCTGTGCCTTCAACGAAACCATCACCTTTCTTGTACTTGCATACTGTGATAGACTTTACAAGTGCCTCATCTAATCCACCAGCAGGGATACCCTGCCATGCTTCACTAGCCATTTGATCATGGTTTTCATTCAAACCAGTGGCTCCGTCGCCCTGGCCCCGCCGCCTACAATACTTGGATATGAGAGTATAGTATGTTACCAAGATGAAAGCACTTGCCAGGATACCGATAACTGCTATAATAAGAGGAGACAAATCAGTATTGGAATCATCATCACCGAGAGTAAAAGGAGGTGGAGGTGGGAAAATGATGTAACACCGTTGTGGACAATAAATGCTACAGATTCCCTGCGAACAATCTCTATAGGTACTATATGGAGCCCAAGGATTTTGGTTGCCAGTAGTAGAACCCATTTTTTTTTTCTTTTTTCAATCTTGATACACCTCTAAATTTGCAGCAGTTCCTGCATGATATGCTTTCATCAGAATATTTACAGACAAACCTTGTGACTAAAGAAGAAAAGAGAGGGGAGGAAGGGGAAAATTAAAGCAAGTGGGATAAGAAAATTAAAGTATGAAAACGAGGAGCTTAAGATTGGAAGGTAAGCAAAGGAAGAGGAGAAGGGAAATTGATGTGTCTCCCCCTTCTTGGTCCTTGTACTTGTTTATTCTATTCTCTCTTTACTTTTCCTTTTTTTTTTTCTTTTTTCTTTTGTTTTTTCCTTTGCTTGATGTGGGTTTGATTGGATGGTTGTATATTGACTTAATTGTTTTTTTTATTAAATCCAATGATCATTAATTAACTGGTGAAGTACCGTCCAAGCTTCATTGGTTGGTAAAGTGTAGGTGAGTGGCCTCTAACTCGCATCTCCTGTGAAAGCTACAACGCATTCAACCACAACTGCATCGCTAGTATATTCGGAGAGATATTAGAAAAGTTTAATTTTTATTTATTTAAAATTAATTTTATTTTTATTTTTTTATATTGTTTTGATATATTGATATAAAAAATAACTTTAAAAAAATAATTATTTTTAATGTATTTCCGAGTGAAAAGCATTTTAAACCATAACCGTTACCATATTCTTAAATACCCGATAAAATTTCACAAAAAATTTTAAAAATTTTAATCTTTTTTAATTATTTTAATATATTAATACCAAAAATAAAATTTTAAGACATTAATTTCAACTTTTCAACCTCGCACTTTAAGGTCTGGTCATATTTCATTATTTGCTTTCCTATCAAGTGCACAGTGGATGAAAGGGCTACGTGTGGACCACAAATTGAAAGTGTGTATTGTGTAAGGACCGGTATGTCTAAAACTATAGTAGAGGGGGTTATAAGAGCCAAATCTAAAACTTGGAGGACTACAAGTATATAAATAGAGCCATCGGGAAAGCGATGCAAGGCAATTTAATGTGTGAATTGCTGAATATTTTGTGGAAGTATGTCACACGCAAGCCTGTGAGTCACAATGGGTTGGTCATCAAAGTTTTAGCTTTTGTGTAGACTTCCATGCCAATGATTTCTGTGGATTTTATAAATTTTTGGGATAAGAGAAGTAATGGCAAGAAAAGAAACGTATAAATACCCTCTTGTACAAGCACAAAATTAACCCAAAATGGGGAAGGAAGATCTACGGGGAGAGCAGAATAAAGCATCAAACCAAATGTTTTTATGCCATCAAGTATAATATAGCCTTGAAATTCCCATTTGAAAGTATTCTTGGTCATATAATTTAGTTTCCTGAATTTTAAATTTTGAATTGTTTAAAATTATTTTTTATGTTTTTTTTATTATTTTGATATATTAATATCAAAAATAATTTAAAAAAATATATTATTTAACATATGAAAAATAACCATAAAAGATGAAAAGTATGAATAATGATTTTAAGGTATGAAAAAAAAAATACCAATATCTCAGATGCTATGCATAATTTAACATAAATGATGAAATGTCCCTTGTGAGCGTGAGGAGGTAATCTGCAGAGTCACATCCTGGGCTGGTTGTTGACAAGTACTTTTCTTAATTTGCAATCATGAGGAAATGGTCTGGCGTTAGCTCTGACATCAATCACCAGTTTTCACCCTTTATTATTATTATTTTCGGTTCCATTGACCATTTAATTATGTAAAAGGTCTTGAAATCTTAAGAGTCCCTTCAAGTAATCATAGAAATTGCCCCTCTCACTCTCGGAATATCATTTCTATTAAATTAAATAATCTTCCTTTCTCTCTTTTATATGTTTTTATTTTCCATTTTTTATTATTTTGATTTCTCCAATAATTAATAATTATTTTTATATTTCTCCTGCAACCCCACAAAGGATTGATGATTATTTTCCATGATTCTGCCTTTTCCTTCGTTTGTTTTTCAAGAATTATTATAAGAAATTAATGGCTATTATTTAAAAAATGGTTTCCATACAACCTTGTAAGAAATAAAACTTTTGAAAATAATAAAAGTTTGGATGTTCAATAACGATGACACTAAAATAGAGCAACTTGCTCGAAAACCTTGCTAACGTCAATCATTGACTTCTTTTCAATTATTGACTCCTCTGATTGAAATAAACTACAACACATGTATATTGAATTAAAAAAAAATTAAAAAAAGAGATTAGTGTTGATTGATTTTTGAATTCATTTACCTGGGTTATCAAAATTTATTGAAATTGATTCTATATGATCCATGACAGCGCGAGGGCAGCATTCAGCCATGCTCTCAACATTGATCGTATTTATAATGTGTTTGCTAATGGGGCCGGAAATATTTTCAAACACTTTCATCACTCCTGCCGCCGGCCGCCGCCACCCCTTATTAAAATCACCATTCCATCTCATTGGCTCCGAAATGACAACAACATCAATAAGTGAACAGGGCGATCTATATATTGACTGGTGTAACAGTTCAGAAATCGCCATCTCAGCCATTGCTATCACCACCACCCTCATCGTTTCTTGCAAAATGATCCATTCACCACACAGACATCACCTCCAATTGTACTCATGCCCCTCCCCCATTTTCACGACCTCGAGGACCTCAGACATTTCCATGGTCACAATGGCTTCCCTTCTATCTTTTCTAATTTATTTGACAATGTGCTTTATACCACCTTCAACACACACCCCACCACCAAACATTTTTTGTTTATCCATAAGGGAATTATTTAATTTATTTCTTAAGATTAGAAGCAAACATTCAATTTACTTCTTTCAGGCCTACTTGCAGGTCTTATGAGCACACAAATCAACCGAATCATGAGCATTTCTTGCCCGCCCATTACTACCCTAATCTTCGTGTAAAACAGCATTACTCTCTCACACGCACAGAGATTAAAATAATATCCATCCCTTAGAAATAATTTATTGTCATCCTAAACCAAGGAAACAATGAACATCCCCATCGTTATGAAGTAACAAACATAATTCAAAACCTACCATTGAATTAATAGTTTTAGTTGAAAAAAAGTTTAATTCCTCCAAACAAGAGCAGAAAATTATACCAAAAGATAACATTGAACTCTGACATGAAAATTGTGAGAGCAATTTGATCGTAGCAACCTGACAATTTATGCTACATGTGCGTGCGTGGCAATCATGAGACAACACTAGACAAAAATACATTTATTGTTATACATTTGTTATCTATATGCTTCATATACACGTGATTCACTGTCTAAAAATGATTTGAACCACAATATAAGGCACAAAGAAAATAGAAAGAAGAGTTTTGGTATTGTAAATCAAGCATAAATTAGCAAACCTCCCTGCACATTTATTCTCCTTGTCTTCTGTGTGAATGAATATTAACTGGGAATATTTTACTGAAATATGAAGGGATCTACGGCTCTAAGCTCTACCTTTTCTCTTGTCATCCAATGCCTGATCCAAAATGGGCACACCAAGTAAGATGATCAAAACTTAAATCACATCAGAAAAGGCAACAAAGGGAAAATTATTTTATTGTTGGCAAGCAGCGGGGCTCAATGTGTCCACGCATATGTAAATGAAATTGATCAAACATCAGGCATTGCCAAAAGCAGTTGTCTGTTAACTTTTGCACTTGACTGACATGTTGCGCATTAGCTGATGTGAGTTTGAGTTCTTAAATATTTCATCCAAGAAGAGAATTTTAAAGTCATTGCTCTCAATGGTATTTACAGCCTTACAATAGCTGCAACCACATGGAAAATTTGTGTGTATTAACTACCTATCTTTTAGTGAAAATAGGAAACAAAGCTGCTCTCAGATGAGTTTTGTTCATGCCACATGTGTTCTTAAACATGATATAGAATTTCCACAAATATTGGAACTATAAATGTTAGAAACCAAGGTAGGATAAGTCTTTTATTAAAAAAAAAAAAAAACAAAGATAGGATAACTGACACCAATTTTTCGCATGCAAGAATAAGATACCTTGCTCTGAAACATTCTCATTGCCAACACAAGAGTGTCTCGCATTCTGCAGAAGTATATCAATAGCATCAGGTTAAACATCATATATCCATAAGAAAGGCAAAATATTTGATGTGATCTATAACTATTTGTCATGTTCACTACTACTACCATCTGATTTAGAAAAGAGAATCCTAACAAAATTTTATCGGCCAACAACAAACATTTGGTATAAATTGAACCATGCAAATTTATGCTATGCAATAGAAGCTAGAAGAAATATTCAGGGGGGGGGGGGAGCAATCAGAGAAGTTTCAATAAAAAACATGTTATATCACATAATTATTTATGAGAATTACAGTAAATGGAGGCAGCGCCAAGATTAAAGCATAGGGTTATTGTCTATGCAACATAGGATAAAGAGGAAAATTCAGGAAGAATGTGAGACAAAAGAGATTATAGGAGGAGGAGAGTTGACCAAATAGAAGTTAAGAATTGATTAAGTTTTCAATTATCAACCAAAACCTTTAGAATAAAGAATAGGTGCTTGAATATAAGAACCCAAACTCCTAAACTCACACAAATAAAGAAATGAAAGTATGTATAATTGATTTCCACATTCTCTCTAAAATAAAATATGTAAAATCCATTGTGGATCATCCATCATTGCCATTGTCGCCATAAGGTCATCATTTTCCTTTTTGTCAATATATTGTATATAGTAATGCAATAAAAACAACTAAATAAATAAATAAACCATACAAAATTTTCATACAAACTAATGTGGCTTTTAATTTTTCTTATGCTTGACTAATCATTTAAGAATTCAGAGATCCACAGTTCACTGGTTAGTTGCCACATTGTTCATATGGATATTTAGTGTAACTTTTTTATTTGTTAATCACTTCCCAATGGCATATCTCATTATGTTAGATTATTTATATTGATCATCAAATCAAGAGAAATGGTTTTATTAATAATACTAGCATTTCCAATAGCAAAAGTATTAACCTAGTTGTTTTGTTTCACAGACTACAAAAATGTTGACATTCCATCAAGTTGAACTAACATTGAAGGACTGAATACATGTAGCAAGTCATGAAACACTTGGAGAGGCAAGTTTGAAGTCCACAGTGCTAGCTGGGAATTAATGAGGCTTTATCACATCTCTCTACAGCTACTTCCTCTAATTCTACTCTAATGGCAATCTGACTTTATGAACATGGAAGGAGTAACTGGGGTAAGTAGGAGTTATTGTAAAGGAGGCGGTATTGCCTTCATTCTATATCTCCATAGAGGAAAGTTGGAAACCACTTCCAATAATCTAATAAACCTGCCAGATCTAAGGGCTTCTAAAGGAATTTACTATCTTTCTGGTCAACATCCCACCTATCAGCTTTACATTTTCTGATGCTGAGCAAAAATAAAATAGCAATCCATTTGAAACAAGTAGCATGGAAATTACATTCAAATCAACATAATATAGAAAATCTAACATAAGGTAGTAATTACCGAACATCATATGTACTGAGAGGATGAGAAGATCCATTGGAACATGTTAAAACAAATTGCGTTGAGAGTCCAGCAGGGATTTTTATCTGCAGAGTGAAAAGGATATAAAATAATATACAAAGCCATTTGCACAGGAGAATAAACTTTCATTGCAGAATACTTAGTTTTTAATGAAGATCTGCAAGTACAATCAAGATTTATTCCAAAATGATAACACAAATATGACCATGCTTAACAATCACACACACACACACACACACATATATATATTTGCAAAGATTTGTCATCTTCATGGTACTCTTTAAAAAAGAAAATAGTTACATAAATTGGCTCAATGGATAGTTAAGTGCATAGAATGAAATTTATGTAGCAAAAGGACCAAAGTTACTCCACAAATGTATAAGAGAAATGGTCAAATTACTAAATTAAAATGCTACCCTCAGGGGAAAAAAAAAAGGCGGAAGGGAAAAGCGATGAAAGAAAACAACATACAGATAAATCCTTTGAAAATTTCTCCGCAATAACTACATTTCCCCTTCCGTTGCTCTTAATTTGGTACCCAGAACGTCGCAAAACTAGAGTTGTTGAATCCCAATTTTCAGAAGTGTCCGTCTACAAAAGGGAGTACAAGAAAAAGTTTGTTAGAAGATAATTGATGTCATAGAACTGGATACAACATAATCATTGAAGAGTTGAAAATGAGGCATCTTACAATCAAGGCAAGTTTAACAAGCGTCAATCAAAATTTCACCTAGCATCAACGAAGAACCCCTCACAATGAAACCCAACCCAAATATCCTCCCTCCCCCCAAGCAAAACCCCCATTTTGTTCCTTTAAAATCTCTAGACAGCACCCCCAAAGAAAATCTCAGCATCAAATAGCACTATAACATCTTAAACTGCCCAACCCATTGGAAATTGAACATAACAATTTAACATCGATATCCAGGGCACATTGAATGGCTCAAATATTGCTCTAAGAATAATGAAAATGCGCACAATTTTAAATCAAAAGGAAATTTCTGGAATCTGTTGTTTACAACATACACAGAGGAGCTAAAAGAGGAGAAATCGACCAGCCAAAATAATCCATAGCTAATAAAATCTATAAGCATGGTTTGTGTACATTAAAAGATTTTTTTATTTTAGCACATGATCTAACCATGTGTCATTCATAAAGCAAATAGACAGTAAACTTTTGTTCATAAGAAAACCTTGAGGTGCTCTATCAACTGTAAAAAGGGTATTGAAAGATTGGTTTGGATTTCAGGTTCATTATCTTTATAGCTTATGATAGAACAATTCTTGATAATGTTAGCTTTCACAGTTGTACCAAGGGGTTGCCATTACTGGCTTCTCAGCCCTGGAACACAATAGTAGTAAGGAATCATGACCAAAGGCTTTCCACTTAGAACCAAATAAACAACTGTAGCAGATAAGTAAAAGAAGAATTATCACCACACAAAACTAGCAGCCAAAGGTCAGCACAAGGCATTTAAGTTCTTACTAATTTCCATGTTTTCATTACAAGCAATTAATGGAAATGAAGATCCAAGAGAAAGGATGGTAAGAAGTATTTACATGTACCAACCAATCCCTACTCGTACATCCAAAGAAGGATTAAGAGGGAGCACTTCTAATACCTCAAATCATGCTATAATATCTCCTCGTTAAGGTAGATGACAAAAACCTCACAAACGTTTTCTATTACATTGAAAATAGAAATTATATTGAGCATGCATAAAAATTTAGTTATAGAGCTACCCTTCTTTTTCTAATTTAAAACTTGATTTTAGTAAAGAGCTCATGGTGATGGAAAAGAGTCATGCTGTTGAAAAAAGGAGTTTCCTTCACACATTTGGCCAATACGGGCCACAATAACAAAAATTCAACATGCACCACAACAGAGAATTAAGATTTAGCAGGTATATGCTATTGTTATTGTGTATATTGCATGTTGGATTGTGCTCTAATCCTGCCCGTACAAGAAATTAAAAAACTGCAAATTATTCTGGATTTCAATTTTTAGTTTGTTGAGACTCTGGATTAATAAATAATCCAGAGGATTCAAGTTTTAGCTCCTTAACAAGATTAATCCATGTGGTTTGCTTCCAAGTGCATGCACCCCCCCCCCCCCAAAAAAAAAAATAATAATCTCCAAAAAGTTTTCTTTTTCTTTTTTATTTATTGATTTTGGAGAAGAAAAAAGGGGGAAGAATCCTTAATATTTACAAGCTTAATATTGTTCTTCAACATATAAGCAGTTCAAAAGAGTAAAAGTGGGACCTCAATTCAATTCTATCCAATTTCCAAGTCTATTAGCCCAATCAAAAATCAACAAAGAGATGAAAGGTTTAAATATTAGACAGGTTAATTTTTTGTGGTAATAACCAAAATGTTCTAAAATTAGTATTAGAACATTTGTAACTACATTGAAGTTCCCTAAAAAAATACTTCAACACAACATCTTACAACGCTTATGCTTTCATCTACCAGGCATCCCTTTTCCAACAACCAAATCACCATCTAGATAGGAATCTATTTTATTTTAGGGAGAGGGGGAGAACCATAACATATCATTAGAAGAAAAAATCGTAAAACTAGTCTCGCATACACGTACTTCTGTTAAAACAAAACCATACCTACCAGCAATAGAACACTAAATGTGGCTTCACCCTTAGAAATATAAGTATCAATCTCCCGTTGCATATCTGGGTCTACAAGTAGATCATCATAAAGTTATGAAAGAATATAGCAGACTGGATATAAAAATCAATAAACAATTACCACTTAAGCAAATCTTCAATTCATGCTAGCATGCCAGTTAAGTTTGCAAAAAGGATGAAAAATCATAAGTAATGGTAATTGGCATCATGCAGGGGTCCAAGAAAACATAGCTTCTTAAATCAATTCACGTACATTTTCACCTTTTTCCTTGTTGACCAATACATACATGTGAGAGCAAGCAAGAAGTATACGCTCAGTCAACAAGGACAATGCCTAAATGCCAAATACAACCAAAAGGCTTCTAAATGTGCACATGGCAACTTGATTTTCAATCTTCAATGATTGAGTCATTCATTAAAGAAGCTGATTGGAAATCACAAAAATTCATAAGTTTCACAACAGCAGCTTAGATATAACACCGAGTGAAAGAAAAATTATAATCTCAACACAACTATGAGCAGAAATAATAAAAAATGGTCATTTGCTATATAAACTGACACTATCACAATGTATTGAACACAGGTAAGACCATTATGATAAATAAAGAAGAAGATAAAATGGATAATGCTGTACCCAGTTGAAATTCAAACTTTCAACATGTATGCACTTAAATCATATATCTACCATAATTTGAAAAAATGGCTTCATCCTATGAAAAATAGACACATAAAAGTTCTGTTTCATATGATTAAAAAAAGGTCAGTCACTTCATATACTAAGTACTTCAAGATGTTAAGATATTAAAGAGATGAATCCATTTCAGACCCACTTACCACATTTTATTTTGTTTTGATCATTAGCGAAAAGCCTCACCAGTTCCCCCTGACAACATAAGAAAATTGGAATAAATCAGAATATCAAGAGTTACATTTATTTGTAATCTGAAAAATTTTCAGTGCAACAACTCAACTAGATCCGGAAGACAATAAAGCAGATTAAGGAAAAACATCAAATAAAGCAGCGAACAAATAAAAAAGGCAAGAAAAGGATTTTTTGAGTGATACTTGTATTTTTTTGTGAAACTATGTTATTATGCTCAATACATTACACGTGGATTTTCACACCTTAGGAAATGCATGCTAAGTCATAAAATCACCTGGCGGCCTTGGTCATCCATAGGTATGCACTCGACAGCAATCAACTTATCAACATCATCAGCCGTGACAATATATTCTGGATTTGTTGCTCCTGAGTCAAATATTATCATAAATGATATATCAATGAGATAACCTTTAAATAAGAGCACTATCGGAAAGTCAAAAATGCATTTCATTTTTTTTTATTACCTTCAATGTACTGCCTAGTGCCATCCTCAAGATGATGAACCCACTATAAGACAAAAGAATAAACCATTGGTGTGTGGATAAAATAACATTTGGTGTATTCGGAATGTCTTAACTGATGGCGATTCTTGTATAGAAAACTTAATCACATCACCTGAAACATGCAAAGAGAAGTTCCACGGACAGGGAATCCACATCCAAGGAGTTTTTCTCCAGGAGTAGCATCACCGATAATCTGGAAACCCTCAATGCCAGGGAGATCTAAAATGAAACAAGTCCATTAGGTTTTATCAGAAACAAAAAAAAAATCTCCACATAGAAGCATCCTCACCATCTGAAACAGAGGAAGCAATCTCATCATTCATGCTGGAAGGATGGGGCACATCATTGGCCATCTCTCCTGCTCTTGCATTCATATCACTGTTTCCAAATAAACCATTGGAAAGAGGGCCAGCTACCTTCCTGTGAAAAAATCATATATAATTAGAAAAGTAGTGCAAGTACCAGATAACAATAAGTCCTATCACTGAAGAGAAAAAGAATACTGCTAGTTCTTGTACAAGAAAAGAGAGAACCAAAGCATTAAACTCTGTAGAGCATCAAATATAAGATGACTATCCTGCAAAGTTCTGGTATAACAAACTTATATGAGATAGCATGACGTGAACAACTTGGGATAGTGCTCTGCAAAATATTTAGAAGTGGTAGGTTTAGGGAATTAGATATTTAAGGAAACAATTAAGATATTATTGTAGGAGTGAAGTTGGAAAGAAACAGAAATAAAGGCAGCGGAAGAAAAGAGTGCTTAGGGAAAAGATAAAACGAAGAACACTCAAGAACACAAATATATGTACAAATCTTCTGCAGATTGTAAGCTGTGAACATTTTGCTATATTTCTGAGTTAATACTCTTTCCTTGTTTAGTTTTCTCTATTAAGTATTGTAATATTTCAGCCCAATTTCAAGAGATTTCAGCCTTGATTTGGTTTACCACCTCTTGTATATATTTTGTCTTCAAGATCAATGTAAACATTTATCAGTTTCCATTAACCTGACACAAACTAAACCAAAATAGACATAATTCCATTATTGAAGTCCTTCATGTCAAAGAATCACTCAACAATTAATCCATGAGGTGAAAGCCCCAAGAAAATAGATTTTAGAAATCTAAACTTTATTAATATAAATATTCCAGTGTTATGGAAAATGAACTGGAAAACACTTTCCAGTGTTTGGTTATGTCATGGAAACTGAGCTGGAAAAATATTTTTCTCAAATTTATTAAAATAATGAAGGAACAAATCTTACAAATTAAAAAGTTGAATGAGAATGAAATTGGGATCAATCTAAAAAATTAAAAAAAAAAATGAAGCAAATAAAATAAGTAACAATCAAAAGAATGAGGATCAAATTTGATAAATAAAAAATTTCAATAAAAAAAGATAAGAAAAAAGCAAATAGCAATTATAAAAATAAACCCAAAATATATATAGCAATCAAAAGTTTGAGGATCAAATTTGATATAATCAGCAAATAATGACATTTCTAAATTTTTCAAACTTCCGGAAAGTGTTTTTATTTTTTTTGGAAATTTTCCATTAACTACTGACAAACAAACACAAGAAAGTTTGGAAAGAAATAGAAAACAAACAAGCTAAAAGGAAAACACTTTCCTGAAAACCAAGTCATTTTTTTTTTTTTGACTAAAAACTGGAAATGACCGGAAATTGACTAGAAAGGGAAAACATTGAATATAGAAAAGAAAACTTTCCTAATTTACTTCTTTATCCATTCTAGAACAAACAATAGAGGATAACATAATCTTAAAAATTGCTTTACTCATAATATATCTTCACAAACTAACATTGATTCCTAAGTCCTTAAAAATTTTCTTACGTTAATTAATTGATCTACAGACTATGAATAGTTCCTAGAAAATGCCTCCAGTTTAATTTAATAATAACTCTCTTGATATAATATGTACCAATAATAACTCTCTTGATATAACCACCTCTGACCTTTCTGCTTCAATAACCATTCTGGTTCTGAGAACTTTGCTGAGGGGAGAACATACTCAGATTTATTCAAAATGATTATTGTAAAAACTTAAGAAAGTTTGTGCTAACCAAACATGACACTTGAACAATATAGAATGAATCTCCAACAATTTCTAGAGCTTCACAAATCTTAAACCGAAAAAATAGGTTCTGTGATTTATAGCTAGTTACCTAACAACAATATTATCCGCCATAAGAAAAGGATTGACTGCACTACATCCAAACTATATAAATTGTACCAACCTGTCTTGATCAAATGAGAACTCTGGGAGATTGTTGTTATTTAATAGCTGGTGCATCCCATTATGAAGTCTTAAACTTGATTTATCAGCAAGATTTGTCTCATGTACAAATCTTGGCATATTGTCATTCAGTTCCAGATGCCGTTCAGCTATATGGTGATTAGAAGCAGGAGTTCCATGGTGACCCTGCATTGAAAAAGAGAGAGCAAAATAATAAGAGAAAAATCATTAATAATTTAATCATAAAGCCAAGCTCATGTACTGAAAAGGCGACAATAAGGAGACAAAAAACAAGTAGATTACATGCCAGTAATACCGTGGATCGATGAGTTGTTTGACCCGTCAAGATGCCAGAAACAGGATTGTCTATATCATGAGAACTGCTTCCATTTTTAGAGCCCAGCACAGATGCTCTCTCTCTGATTATATCCTGTGATAAAAGTGAATCACAAGTGTAACATTATTTTAACTCATAACCAACCGAAAAACAACCAGATCTTGATACAGGAAAAACTCTGATAAAAATGAGCACCCCAAGTCCCAAAATAACAATTTAAGAACAAACCAAAAGAAATGTTTTCAAGGAAAAATGCTCAAGTCAAATATTGATGCAGGAGATGTAAGGATGGGTAAAGGAAAAAATGCTTTTGTGTATGCATGATAAGGGAGTGGTTGGATCTGCAAGTCTAAGATGCACGTACTTAAATACATGCTTCCATATGGAAATGAAAAAAAATTAAAAAAAAAAAAAAAGTTGAACCTCGGCGACTCATGAGAGCATATAGCTTAAATTAGATAAAATGAAGCATTTGAAATTTAATCAAATAGAAGAATGATAATGGCAAGTCCTTGATTTGGCAGAACACAAAAACAAAAGCAGCTCTTCTGCAGCATGCCTCATAGCTTACATGTGAAGTTCTAATCTTCCACTGCAATTGATCATGCAGGAGCTGCAAAATATATATAAAGAAAAAATAAAGTAAAATTAGTTAAATTTTTATTTGATAGATATTTGAATGCTGTTCTCGTGCTTAATAAAAGCCATCCATCTGATGTCAGCTAGATGCAGGCATTTAGAGATCTTTCCCATTAGAGTACATATTTACAGGATACATGGGATCAAATATGATACAGATTCACAGACAAGGACAGAGTGTAACTTGTTCGAGGACCAACACAAAATATAAGGCATTTCTCATGCCTTCCCAAAGAACTTAATAAAAGAAAAAGGTACCTGGGAATGGCCCATCAGAATAAGATAAATCCAGACCATGCTTTGATTCTAGGGTTTCTTTTTTTCTTGTTTCTTTTTTGGCAACAAGTCAATGGGAGATAAAAACATAAATGAGAGCAGCCTCAAAGTTCATGGTCTTGCAGTACTATGTTCACTTCTTGCAGATATATAATCATGTAATTAGTTACCTTTACACTGTTAGAAATAGCAGAGGCATTTACAACATGAGGCTGGATTCCATATTCAGCCACTAAGCCAAGCAAGGATGAAACGAAAATATATCTATCATCATCCACAACCTGGAGAACAAGTACACAATTCACAGTTGCATTTTACCCAAAACAAACTCAGGAATAATTTGATAACAAAAAAAACATAAGGCAAATAGATTAGGAGCACGGTAAAAAGGTATTAATATTCGTCCATCACAACAATTGATAGTATCACTTTCCACAAGTTGTTCAACTGAGAGGGCAGAGAAGTCAAGCACATGTACAAAACTACAAAATTCTTTTTCCTTTATGTTTTATAGAAAGCAAGGATGGGAAGCGTCTGTTTACACTTCCCAAGCAGAATGTTCTACCCTGATAAATTAGTAGATGTCAAAAAAATTTAAATATTCAGATTTGTATATGTATGTTGATAATATCATATCCAACATTCACTTTGAACAATTTATATGACAAAGCTAAGCTAGGTACTGTGCATGATATGATCTAGCTCACACTGCATCTCTATATAAACAGAAAAACAATAATGGATTTACTTATAAAGCTACTAATTGCTAGCAAGACCATTACAATGGACAAAACTACTTTCCATATGAGAGTCCCAACAACCAATCACTACAGGCTAACCTTTAAACATGGAATTAAGTTTACCATTTATTGTCGAAACTTCACTTAAATTAATTACTTGTTTCCCTGGTTGAAGCAAGTAGCTTAATGTTAAGGCAACTTCAGCTTCCATGCTTTTAAGCATTATCTACGGGACCACTTAGGGTTAGTGGCGAAGCTCAAGGTTTTTGCCAAAAGAGGCCAAAACACATACTTTAACATATTTTATAATGGTCACACAAATGAAAAATTTTATCAATTCAAATTAATTATATAAATCGTATAATATAAGATAAAAGAATAAAAATATGTGAAAATGTATTCAAATTATAAAACAAATGAATGTAGAATTGAATTGAAAGTTATACTCTAGAGCATGTGTGATACATTAAAGAATATGAAATATATCGACATTTCTTATATATGTAGCTTGTAAAAATAGAAAATAATAGTAAGTTGGCCCACACTCTGTCGTGGGTCGAATCAAATTCTTTTTTAACCTAAAAAAACAATGGGCAGACGTTATCAAATGCATTTTCTAACATAAAAAAATAATTTAGAATTGAAAAGTTGATGTGTGCATTTAATAAAACTAATCTAGAATTATAAGCGTCAACAAATATATTTTTTAGTATAATTCCTTATTTTCATATGAATATATTTTTTTAACAACAAAGTATAGCATTGCAAGCTATGTTGTTGACTCAATAAAAACCGAAGGTAATTAGAATAAATATCCAAAAAAAAAAAATTGAACGACTTGAAATAAAAATGAAAAAGGTATCTCTTTAATTAAAACCCCTTCATCTTATTAATACGCTCTCTTTTTTTACTAGAATAATTGTTTTTTAATAACGAACTATCAGAACCATAAAAGCAAGTTTTAAAACATATTTTGAACGGAATGCATTAATAAGAAAAGGAATAATATAATGTTTGCGCAATGTTACAAGGAACATTTTGGAATCTATTTTTTTATTCATGTAATTTTTCATATTTTTTACAAAAAAAAAAATTATAAGAAGCATAGTTCAATGAATAAAAAGTAACAGCAATTTGAAAAATATATTGGTGATAACTATAATAACTTAAATTTCATTTTAATTGAATATTCAAATACTAACAAAAAAAATTTGTATAACAAGATCATATATAATAGTTATCGAAATGATTACTAATATTATATAAAAAAGGCTAGATTCTTATTTGAAAATAAATATTAAATCAAATGATATCTAATGAAATAATATATTAAATATAATTTTATTTATTTCATTATAATTAATTTTCATTAAACTTTTAAAAAAATAAAAATATGAATGGCTGTAAAAAAAAATGTTATAATCTTATTTGAAAACAAATTTAAAATTGAATGGCATTTATAATTTTAATTATTTTATTTTCAATAATTTTAATTGAAATTTAAGAAACAAAATAAAAAATGGTATCATAAAAAGAGCAAGGCTTGGATGGGCCAGCCTCTAGCCCAAAACACTAGCAGGCCATGTGCGCTTGGCTCTTTTTAAAAAATAAATAGATGAACGAGGTCAAATTCTAGCCATTAGAGAAGTTGCTGTAAAGTCAGGGCATGACTTCATGACTCAAAAAACCCATTTTTCAACCCTTCTTTCATCTGAGAATATCTAAGATAACATCTTTGAACATAAGAGATGAAGACAAAAGGGACACGTCTCCTTGTGCTTCCTATTTTAAGAAGAGCATGGAAATTCACTCCGAAACCATACTAGGGACGAATTTATTTTATGTTTGTCTATGTCTCTTTAACCTAACACGTTTTTGTTCCTACTATCTCTATTTCTTTTGTCCTAGAACACTAACCAAATATAATCTAAGAAACACCATATAGACCTCACTAAACTCATTTTTAACCTTAAATCACTCATTTCAGCAAAATAATGGATCAAAAACACCTAAACAGCACTCCTCTCATTAAATGAAACTCATTGACACCAAAATCATGTTTTTTTATTGTCAGAAAGTGGCCAATCGTCAAAGTTCTCTCTCCTATCTCAAGTGCAGATATTGAAAAAATGAACAAAATAAAGTTTTGGACCGAAACTAAAAATCCAAAAAACAAAGAGACCAAAATTGAAAAAAAAATAGAGACTAAAATTTTAAAATGTGTGCCTCATGAACAATGGAAAAAAAGGTTGTTTTGTGTTTCAATGTCAAGTTTGGTCCCTGAAGTTTCAAATGTTTTTATATTCTATTTTATCAAATGGATGCCTCATAAACAATGGAAAAAAAAGGTTGTTTTGTGTTTCAATGTCAAGTTTGGTCCCTGAAGTTTCAAATGTTTTTATATTCTATTTTATCAAATGGAGCATTAACTTAATGTCAGAAATATTTTTTTCAAGACAGTGAAAACCCATTAACAATCTAATCGAAACAAATTATCAACCTCAAATCCTAGTCAATGCCTTGGTGATGATGAAATTGAAAGAAAAAAAATAGTTGGTGACTAAAATAGAAAAGGCTTCAAGGATTAAAAAGCAAAGAAAAACATTGTTCCAATCCACAATGTTTTCTCTCTTGATCTATAGTGAATGTCTGAGCAGTTTTAGTGTTTTTAAATTTTAATGAAAGGTTTAGTTAATAAATACAATAGATGGAAGAAAAAGAAGGAATGATAAAAATTAAAGTACATTAGTAAAAAGAAATTAAAAACAACGAAAGGAAGAAAAGGAAGATACAAATGTACGTCAAGATGAAGAATGCCAAGCAAGTGAATGGGCAATACAACACTCTTGAAATTTTAAGTGTCGTGTTAGGTCGAAAGTACACACACTAGTTTTATCCTAATTAATCAAAAAGCTATAAGTTGGGGCCATTTCACTAATTTAGTGATTAAGAGACTTGTTTGCATGTATAATTTATTTTAGTCAATAGACATGCTTACTTTTTGGCAGAGCAAAATAATATAATCAGTTTACATACATGCAAGGGGAGCCTCTTGTTCCAGGAATCATATGATAAAATCATATGTTCCAGCAGCAACAGTGTAATATATCATTGGTGGGACCCAACATTGTGTCCAACATTAAGAAGCTGAACTGAAGCTCATAATCTTTTTTAACTATTGTCTATGTTTTTTCTTAATGTTTAGAATCTTTGGAAAGAGCAAATTTTATGATGAAAAATATATATTGTTGCTTTTTACGAAAAACCTAAACTACATGATAAAAAAAAAAAGAAAAATCTAAACTAATTTATGTAACTCTGTAGTAGATTGGTTAAAAACAGGAAAATAATTTCCTCTTTTAGACTATGTTTACGTATATAGCATATGGAAAAGGAATTGTCAAAAAACTGGAACCAATAAAAATACTAGTACTCCTTACATGACAAAAGAAAATTATTAGTTCATTATTATTTAAAAAAGAAATAGTATTTTCACTTAAAATTTGTTTTTTCAAATTATGCAGAGTATTTGTAATATCGTATGTTTAAAATTAAAAGAAAAAAAAAGTGTCTTAGCATCTTGTGTGTCCAAATGTTTGGAGGTAAAGGTGGGTTAAACTGATATTAATGGAATCCAGTGCTCCACGAATTTGTATTGGTTTAGATGAGGCTGAACCCTGTGAATCATTATCATATATATTTTCATTTGCACTATGTTGTATTCACTATGAACCCTACGCTCAGTCATGTCACAAAATTAAACAGTAAAAGCAGGTCATATAAGGATTTTATTTAAAATAACTGACCAGAATCACCTTATAAAAAAAAGGGATTTCTTCAAAATGACAATGATATCTCAGTCTGCTCTTAGCCTCAATATCTTCGTTGTTAATAAATACTTCTTACTTTAGTTTTACTTAATCATGGGTTGATATCAATGTTCATGCAGCACAGAAAAAACTAAAATGTATTCAGAGGAATAGAAAAGCATAAGCTGGAAATAGAAACTGTACTAGACCTTCAAATCATGGGTCAATTGTAAATTTTCTTCTAGATCACCTTTTCTGCGAGCCAACTCATTTGAAGCAGAAGTAATTGCTTCAGTTTGCTTCTCATCAATAGCCTATCATTCAAAAAGATGTTGCTTCAGCAAATAGATCAGAGATTGAAAAACTGCTCTCACAATCCATCTTGGTACATAAAGAAAATTACTGCATCAAAGGAAAAGGTGAGAACTGCTATTTTACAAGATAGACAGACCATTCTTAAGTATGAAAATTTCCTCTCCAAAATATATTTCTCATCAAGCAACTGAAGCTCCTGGCACCATATAAACAAAGCAATTGCATATAAGTCAGAAATCTAATAACATATTAGCCATTATGATCATCTAGATGCAGGCTAGCAAAGGCCTTCAGATAAATTTACCCTCAAACAGGCAGCAGCAATTTGTCCATGAAGAATCTGGATCTCCTCCTTTTGTGCTCTTAATCGTAAATGAAGCTCCTACTTGCAAATTCATAAAGTGTAAGCAAGCCACATCAAGCTTCGCTGTAAGTAAAGAATCAAAATCTCTACATGGAAAACCCTGAAAAGCACCCGTACCATTGCCTCTCTGTCTTCAAAATAATTGAGATTGCCATTGGTTTTCAACTTCCTAGGAGCAAGATGTGCCTCAGCATCATGCCTACAGATAAAGAGAATACTTGAAATAACATGCTGCACAACTCTTGGATTTTAGCCAATCATCCATATATAGGATACAGGAAGTTAAATTGATTTGGCCCTCATGTAAGCATTTGAATAAAGTAACTCTTCCTGGGGTCATTGGTTTAGCCACTACCTGTTGATTGAATCAGAATTGTGAGGGCGAACACGTTCGTTGTTAAGCTCTTGCATGTGGTTTTTACTTGAAGACACACATTGGCTGTTCTAGGTACTCTTCAAGACAGCCACAGCTGAATGACTGTTTAATTTCTCCATGATCGCCAACAAAATCATGCATTTTACCTCATTTTATTCCTAGTTCCCCTTCGTCCAAAGGCACTGCAGCTTTTAACAAGTCACAACTCCCAAATGCTGTAATAGGCATAACCACCAATTAATATATGTACAAATAGGAGGAGAAAACGGTAGATATCGATTATCGTGTGAGGAAACCGAACCATGGACAAAGCATTATAAACTAAACTACAATTGTATGAAAGAAAGAGCATGTCGAGGAATAATAAATTGCTAGTGTTACTTCCCGATTAGACAACCTGAACAAGTTCGTTAGCCATGTATGAATTTCCTCAAGTATCGATCTTGCCACATGAAGCACATGGATTGAAGCATGCTATTGGACTTTTTCAAGACCACAAGAAAATGCATATTACACTTGGATATTAAAGTCAACAACTTGAAAAGTTCTAATAAACACATATCAATAGATTAGATGACAACAACCTCCCCTGGCTGCACCAAATAGAAAGAAGATCGTTACATATATACACACATACTCTCTTCTCACTTAATTAGCCTTTTCCACCTATTAAAAAATAGGCAATTTGAGGAAAACAAAGATGCAACAGTACTCCTCCTATTTGAAGATGTAACTATATACTACCAGGGGTTGAATCATCATTAGGAAAATTTTCAAGACTGCAAAACCACACAAGATTGACCCCGATGAACAAAAAACAAAAAATAGGATATATTCCTGAAATTGACAAGAGTTACATTTTCTCCGAATTTAATTAGCAAACAGTCGTAGTTGAACCCAAAAAAAATTCCAAGGTTGACATGAAAACCACCACATGTCCTCTAAAAGCTACTACACCTGACAGCATAAAATTATACTTGTGTGATCAACTGTAACATACTGATGCCTTCCTTCCACTATTATCACTTACAAATAAATAAGTTCTCTAACGAAACCATAAAATAGTAAGAATTTCTTTACAATTGGTGAGTAGTAATTTAATGAAATTCAGAAGCAGAAAATTATAATTTTGCGTTCTAAAAATGGAAAAGAATCCATAAAAAAAGTACCTGTTGTGTAGGAGCCGAAAGAGAGATCTGTTTCTGTGTTTTGTGAAGGAGCTGAAGGACGAAGAGGAAGATCTTAATTAAAGGAAGAGAATGAGAGAGCGAGGAATGCGGAGGATAGGAGTTTGTTAATTAAAGTCAAGTGTGGGTCGCGACCTCTCTTTGTTTTCCTTTCGATCTAATATTCGTTTCGCACTAGTTTGTTTACCGGGGACTTTTCCATCCTGTAGACCGTTTGGAATTTGGAATTGTGAAACTCCACAGCTGTTTCTCAAAATATCTTTTATATTAAAATAATATTTATTTTTAAAAAAATTTATTTTTAATATTAAAATATTAAAATAATTTAAAAATATAAAAAAATTATTTAAAATAAAAACACCCATCACCCTGCGTTATCAAACAAACTCTAAACTAATTTATACCTTTGTATGTGGCGCTACCCCAAACTTTTTTTCAAACTTGCATCAAATTTTTATGTCTCTAAAATATTTTATCATTAAACTTTAAAATAAAATTATCTTAATTTTTTTATATAAAAATAATTTTTCCTATCAATATATTTTTTATTTATCTTAAATAATGTAATATTTTTAATTAAAATTATTATTTCTACTTAAAATATATTTTATAATTATTAAAGCAAGTTAATAAAAAAATATATCAAAATAGAATGATATATTTTTGTGTGATTGAAAATTAAAAAGAATTATAAATGTAATTAAAAATAAAATATAGAATGTCCATATTAATAATTATAAATTCAAATAAAAATTTATAATAATATTTAAAAATCATGTTAAAATTAAAGAATAAGTAGTCATGGTAATTTTTTTAAGTGCCCCAAAAAGAAAGAAAGAAAAATTCATCAATGGGTGAGGCCCAACATCAATCAACCAAAAAAATAGTCAAAAAGGCGCTAGCTTAGAAGCCAAGCCCGCTCGTCTAGCCTTATTTTAATTTTTATTAAGGGGGAATTATTATTTAAAAAAAGAAGTATATAACAAATAACAGGTCGTTAGTTAAAATTTAGAAAATAGGTGCAAAACTCAGCACTTTAACTTGCAACCTATGACTTGTCATGCACAACTCAACAATGACACTTAATTATTACGAAATAATTAAAAAATATATTAAGAAGCTTTATTATTTATATAAACAATAAAGCACCATAAAACAAATTTTAGTTCTTCTAGAGTGTTTAGGTAATTGCATATTTGTTAATGTGTTTTAAATTAATTTTTACTTGAAAAGAATTAAATTTATATGTTTTTTAAGTGTCTTTTGAATGTTTAAAAATCAACTTGTTAAACTTATTACTATCATGAAATCAAGTTTCAATTACAAATTTTAAAAATCATGAATCGATGATTTTTACACACCTATATAAAAAAACATTTTAAAACAATAAGTTTTGAGAGAATTATATAGAAAATTTACAATAAAAAATTATAATAATAAATATTTTATTCTTATTCAATATTAATGAACAAATTATTTAAAAACTATCCAAATCATTCTAAAAACAAGTTTGATAAATAAATAAATATATATATATATATGTATATTAAAATAATGTCTCAGTATTTTGTATGTTATTTAAGGAAAAAAAATAATTGATGTGATAAAATCATGTCAAAATATATTATAGAATTAAAAAAAAACATAAAAAAAATTTCATTGAATATTTATGAACAAATTTTACGTTTTTTTTTTTTTTGTATTATGTATATAATAATTCAAAAGGAATTGTTATTTTTCCCATAAAACCCTATAACATTGTTTAAGAAAAATGCCAAAACTAAATAATAATTTAAATATAATGTAAAAGTATTTTTATTTATACTAATTTGAATCAAAACTTAAAAAAAAATTCATAAAAAGAGGTGCTTCACCTTAGCCTAAAAGACTAACTGTATTTGTTTGGCCCAACAGAAAGAAGCCCAGGTATATGTAGGCTTGTGTTGCACGCCTATCCTTCTTTATTATTATCATTTTTATATGTTTAGGGGCAGATGACTTGTTGTTGGATCTTTTATTAAAAAAAAATAAAGCAAACAACTTGTTGCCTGAATCAACAAACAACATGATGTCTACAAATCAAGATTCTAGCACCAGAGATTGTGAAGCAGTCAAGTCAAGGGTTTTATGAATCCAAAAACTCATTCCTAACTTAATTTCATCCAAAAATACCTAATAAACACCATCAGAATCTTAATAAACCAATTGATAACTTCTAAATTGATTTAAAACAAAAAATTAAACTAAATAAAAAAAAATATTCCTTAACCCCGACCTATTTTTTCTAGCGAGATAAATGCTCAAAAACATCTCAATAGTGCTCCTCTCATCAAGAGAAATCCATTAACATCAATCCACTTCTTTGTCATTGAAATGTGCCCCACCAAGCACTTTCTCTCTTCTCTTCTTTTTTCTGGTGGCTTTCTCTTTACTTTCAAATTCTAGAGACTCAAACATAAGACAAATGAAGTTTAGAGAAAACCTTATCTTAATTTTTAAAGAAATTAGAAGAAAAAAAAAATACATGATATGGATTAATGATATATAGCTATTTATAAAATCAAGAAAACTTCAAATGAATCGAGACCTTTCCATGATTATTTAATGGGTTTGATTTTTTTAGTTGGGCATGGGCTGATAACCCATGTTCTCCTACAAAACAAGTTTTTTATACAGAATAAAAGACCCTTGTAAGTCCAATTTAGCAAAGCGCATGAGAAATATAATATATAAAAGAAGGAAAACAAAAGCTGTGTTATGGTCTATGTGTATGCATTTGGTGTATTCTTTAGTTGTTTTTCATACCTAGTAGTATTTATATACATCGTATCACTTGTATTTTTATTGTTGGTCATAGGATCACAGACCTACTTGTAGAAGTAATCTTAGAGAATGCCTAATTCACTATGAATAATCACACAATTAGCTACTTATAATGAATTATTCGTCCATTTTATTAACTTGCAAGATAAGGCTTTTAAGTAGGCGTCATACCGAGAGAATTTAGATGGATGATGTATTAATAACTTATAAGATGAGAATTTAAGTAGAAATTATATTGATAACTTTTAAAACAAAGAATTTAGATAGGTAGTCTTTTTTTTTCTTTGCCTTTTTTTCTCCTTTCTCTTATTCTCTACTTGTTGGGCTCTCATTTTTGGCTTTAATTGGGCTTTTTGCATGGACTAAATAAGGGATTAATGTAGAAATCTAGAGCTAATTAGAAGAAACCAAAAACTAAATTTAGCATGTGCTTAGCCCCACCATCTTTAAGTTGTGTGTGAGCCTTCTCATGTAATCTAATTACTATCTTATTTGGTGTCATCAATTTTATCTCGACGCAAGCAATCTTTTAAACCGGTGCTTATCGATGAAAAGTTGATGGTGTAGCTCTAATAACCTGTTTTTATTTTCTCTCTTGTTTTTTTCACATATTTTTCTTATTTTCCTATTTCTTGTTTGGTTGGGCTATATGGCCTAATAAACTATCTTATTAGTCCATTTGGCCCAATAAATTATTCAGTTAGCTTTTTTTCTCTTCTCCTCTCTTTTTTTTTTTGTTCTCTGGTTGGGCAGTGGCCAAATTATTGGCTAGTGAGGCCTTCCCTTCATGTTCTCCATTTTTTCTTTTCTATTTCTTTTTTTTTATTCCTCTTTAATTAGTCTAAGGTTGTCTAGTTAGGCTCTCATTCTTTCTTTTTCTTTTTTTCCCCCTTTCCTCCTCTTCTTCTTTATTAGGCTTGGTTAAGCTGCTTGATTTTTCTACTCTTCAATATCCCCTTCTAGTATTTTAAATGATGCATGATAGAATAAGTTTTTTAGGGTGAGGGTTGTTTGAATGGAAAGTGTGTCCAAGATGGAAAGTATAGCTGGAAAGGTCATTCATGCTTAAATGAAAAATCATATGGAGATCGTAAAAAAATATAAAGAATTTGTATAAAGACTTTCTAGTTACTTGTCACACTCGGACATCGCGCGCGACAGATAAAAAATTATTTAATCATGAAAAAAAATAATATCTGGCATCTTATTCTTGGGGAGAAAAGTTAAGTAGTTGTTATCTAGTATTATGGTCACTAGGAACCTTAACTGGTCAATAGAGATTCTATGGTACGGGACTGGTTAAGTAAAAAAAAAAGATATTATCACCCTTAAAACGTCCTACCTGTGGTAGGTTGCATTGCTGGTTTTGTTTTAAATTGCTAAGAGTTTGTTGTTGTATGCTATGATGGTTTGCTTGCAATATTCTTGACTTTAACGTCAGTGAATATTCAACTATGGATGCTTTCCAACTCTGGCGTTTGTATATATTACATAGCTAAAAAGATAAAATAAATTGAAATCAGTATTTTTATTCTTGACTCTAGCGTTAATGAATAAACCAATAAGTTTATTTTTAATGCATGCATATTTTTTTATTTGTTTATTTGTATTTTTATTTATTTATTTTTGGGCTGGGTCTAACTTAGCCCACATTGGCTGGGCAAGACCTAGCCAACCCGACTGGTCACTAGCCCAAGCTAGTGTGGGCAAAGCAACATACGTGCGCTAATTCACGCGTGTTGATACATTGTTCAAGTGAATTAAAATTCTCTTGAACAATGCGATGTTAATTATTTGAAGAATGAAGCAAACCAGGAGGAGAAAAGGAATTGCTTACCTAGTTGCTGAAAGCTGGAGACGAAGTATGCTAGCAGGCTGATGTTTCTTCCTTTTATATATTTTTTGTTTATTCTCTCTAAGAAAAATCCTTGTTTCCCTCTGTTTTTCCACCCTCTGTGTTTGTTCTCTCCCGTTTTTCGCCCCTGTTTTCTGTTTTTTCCTCTCGATTTTCTCTGTATTCTAGCTCCTTCTCCTTCTCTTTTTTTTTTTTTTTTTGTCGATTGTTGGGTATTTATAGGGGCCATTCTTCCTCTCCCTCAACCTGACATCTCTCCTCCTGATAAGCATGGTTAAGTGAGAAGGTCTCTAATGGGACTCAAACTCGAAATCCAGTCCTTATCTCACCAGTTTGTGATTATCTTGAAGAATAAGATTGCTCTTTTGTGTTTGGATAAGATTATGATGTTGGTTTTTCACACATTACTTTCCTTCTTTGCAGGCAGAATCTCGGCGTTTGAAGATGAAGACAAAGAACCGTGCCTAGTTGAAACAATGTTGTTTTGGGGTTGGAAATGACTATTTCCAATCTGGTCCTTGAAGTTTCTAAATCTTTGCATTCAAACCTCTAGTCTTTTAATTTCAGTTTTTTAACCCCCTTTATCATTAAATTAAAAAAAAAACAAAATGGTCCAAATTTGGGATTCAACATTACTTATATATAGATATGAAAATTTTATATGGATATCAAGAGGCTTTTACATAGAGATATAAAGATTTGGAGATCTTATAAAGATATAGAGATAAGTAATCTTTTAAGGTTAAACATAACATAAACTACATGAAGTAAAAGTTCAAAACACATTTTAAAAAATCTAAATGTCAAAAGGAAAAGAAGGATTGACATTTAAATGATCCAATACCATTTTAGGGAATGTTTAATGGTTTGAAGATGAAGTCCTTTAGGGTATTAAAATGCTCTATGAGATTTTTCTCTTTCTTGGGTCATATATAGTCCCAATGCTACTAGTGAGTTGTATTTTTTTTTTATAGAGAGTCATTTAAAATCCTTTACAACTTTTGTTAGCACTAATTAATCAATCCATGATGATTTATTTCCTCTAAGGCAAATGAAGGTACATTCCTTATACATTATCTGATTTCCTCTCACTATAGCGACTTTCTTATTGGTGGGTAATTTTATGTCTAAGTACTTGATATTAATCACAACATTTATTTAATGGAGAAAAGGTTTCTCAATGATGGTATTGTAAATCAATCACATCTTAATCATCATAAAGGTATGTTAGAGTGTTTTGCATCCAAGATAGTTACTAATAGTTATTAGTATATCTATGGCAATTCCAACTAGCATGCCATTTCCTTTTCCTTTTATCACTATCAAAAGAGGTTTTTTACTAAGATCAGTTTAGAGGGGTGTATGTCTAGTTGTACCATCACTCTTTTTGGAGAGGATGTTTACATCACTCCTATTATCTATGAACTCCTTATGCATCTTATAGTTGAAAATGATAATGGTGACCATTATGATATCCTAATGGAGAAATGTTATCCCCTCTCTGTCTTTAAGGGTAAACATGATAGTATTGTGTCATGGGTTTGTGAGTCATGAGGAAACCAAAATCTACTTTACATAAGTTTTCTTAGCTTAAATAGAGTCATCGCTTGTTAAAATTCTACCTAGAATTACGTTGATTTTAGAAAAATAAAATTGAGAGGCTTGTTAATCTTTTTTTGTTTTTTGTATTTCTTTCATGTGAACTACTAGAGGTAACATGTAGTTGTCGCACGTGTGCGGCGGCGCGGCGATCGTCCACCCTCAATGGAAAAAAAAACAGAAAATTTATTCCTGGCAAAAAGGGAGAGACAAGGAATCCTTGTCTCTCCAAGTGAAAATATGGACTGGGAGTCGCCACCTAGTATTCTGGTTACTAGGAACCTTAACTGGTCTTTAGAGATCGGGTACGGAGACTGGTTGCGTAAAGGGAAGGTATTAGCACCCCAATTACTCCCTACCTAAGGTAAGCTGCATTGTTTCGTCTGATAAAATCTAAAGTCGTGTTATGGTTTGTAATTGTTTGGAATACGCATTACATGTAATGTCATACCCCAGGTTCGAGTGTCCGAAAAAAAAGAAATTAAATATTTGGAATATGCATTACGTGTAATGTCATACCCCGGATACTAAGAGACAAACAAAATAAAATTTTTGTTGTTTTTGAAATTTTGGCCAATATTCTCTTGACTTTAATAAACTGGCCAAAATGCATGCTAAAACATTATTTTTTTTTTGTATGAAAAATACAATATGATTTTTTAGCTTTAAGACACTTGGCCGTATGCACAAAAACTTTTTTTTTTCTTTTTTTCAATTTTTTTTGTATTTTTGGAAGTTTTTTGACGAAAACCAGGTATTTGAAAATCAGATTTTTGTATTTTTAATAACATAAAAAAATACCACCAAATATTAATCAAAATGACATAAAAATTACATGGAAAAATAAAATGCTGAAAAAAAAAATATTTTTTTAAATGGGCCAGATCAGGCCCAAATATATGGGCTGGGCCGAACCTGGCCCAAAGAATGGGCTAGTACTGTGCACATAGTAACCGGGTTACTGTGTGCACAGTAACCAGAGAATAAATATGCGGGTTATTGTGCACATGCACAATAACCGTGAATTAATTAGCGAGTTACTGTGCACAGCACAGTAACTCGCTAATTAATCTTCATCTGCTGCAGAACGTAACAGATGAAATTGAACAAAAAAAAACGATGGGAAAGGCTACTTGGAGCGGTGGTGATGTTGGCAGCAACTGATGTTGCAGGGGTGGCGGCGGCGGAACTGGCTGTTCGCGGTGGTCGGCGGTGCTGTTTTCCTCTCTCTCTCTCCTCTGTTTTACTCTCTTCTCTGCTTCTTATTCTTCTTCTTCTTTTATTTCGCTCTCTCTCCCTTCTCTTCTACTTTCTTCCCTCTGTCTCTCCCTTCTCTTCTCTTCCCCCCTTCCTCCTGTCTTCTGCTATTCCTCCTCTATTTATAGAGCCCGTGAGCATGTTTTTTTTCATTGTGGAGCCAAGGAACGGGTCATGCAGCGGCTGGTCGGGCGCGGCTGTCCAGGCGTGCCTCCCTCAGTTTCGGCGGTGCGGTAGGTGGTCGGCCAATGTCTTCGGTCGGTGGGCTAGAGGGACCGACGGTCGGTGGGCTTGAGGGACCGGCGTCATTAAATATGCATTCTTTTTCCTTCTTTGCTGCTGTGTGTTCGGCGGGGAAGAAAGGGGAACAGTGCCGTTCAAAACGGCACCGTTTAACCTTTTTTTTTTATGGGGACCCAAAAATGGGTTACAACAGTAGTAATTAATCCTTTTATCTCCTTTTTAAAGTATAATAGTCCTTGGTATTATGCATACTATCTTTATAAAAGAGAGAGAATTTGTTAGGGTTGCTTTCATTTGCATTGCTCTTTATTAGAGAAGCATATTGCACAAATTATCTTTCTTTAATGGTGGTGAATATCTAATTTTAAGTGATGTACTAAGGTGTAGTTATAAGCTAATATAACACTAATCTACAACAAATAAACTCCATTTGGGTTTTATTTAGATGCCTTTAGACAACTAGGGATGAGAGATTCATAATATTTTGGAGATTGTTTTTCTTTTTTTGGAACCAGGGATATTTGTATTTGGCCACGCTTACTTCTTCCACAAGAGTGTGGTTTTCCATTTTATGTTTAAATGTAAGGAGATTTTGATCTAGGATAACCTATAGTCATTCCTATAAAATATAGTTATAGACCCTATTTACCAAGGCTTTTATGGTGACAAGTTCAAGCAAACATCATAACCTAAAAAAAAATTTTGTTAAACATTTTCAGATAGGCTTTAATACTTTTATTTTCTTGTTGTGTAATAGTGAAGAGCTTATTTTAGCTGATTATGCTAAATCAGGCAATGAGTCTAATATAGAGATCACTAAAGTTAATGATGAAGTTAGGCTTCAAGTTATAGTACAGGCCTAAGCAAACTTAAAGAGCATCGTCGATAGGATTTTGCATATAACATCATTATTTTATATTACAAGCTCTAGGTTACTTCATATATTTTATACGTATTTTATCAAGACTATAAGTTTATCATAGTTATCTCAATTCATATTTGTAAACTCCAAATCCTTGGAGAGTTGAGTGTCAAACATTTGTTTGTAAAGTTGAAAACATCCCATTTAGTAAGAGCTATATTCATCATTTTTAAAAGCTCATATCAGTTTATATGTCACCTTATCCCAAGATATTTTTTGCTTTAAACTACCTAAATGGGATTGAAAGATGGAGTGATAGAGATGTCTATATTTGTGGGTATGACTTGCTAAAGGAGAACTAAAAAATAGGAAAGTTAATATGGAATAAAGAGAAAATAATCATATGATGCAAACCCCCTTCCTAGTCAACTAAAACATTAAGAAAAAATAATAAATAAAAAGGAAAATAAAATATAAAGGAGAAATGTGTATAAATAAGTAGAAAATGAGAGAAGATAAGGGAAAATATGAAATACGAGGGAATATTAGATAAAGTATGAACTATGAATGACCTAGTTTATGAATTTATAAAAAAAGACATTTAAGTGTTTGTGGGGGAGTTTCAGCCAAAGGAAGGAAAAGAGTGAGGAGAAGTAACTCTACTATAAATTCTTGTTTATTACTTGTAATTCACATGTGTTGAAGTTTTGGAAGTGATAGATATTGAATAAGATTCAAGTGTTTAAGGTTTAAATGAAATGGAGTATATGATAAAATAGATAAGGTAAAAAGAATAGCAGAGTTACTTAATTTTCTTGCTCTTAAACAAGTATCTGAAAGATATATGCTAATAATATAGATTTTGGATGAGTTAAAAAAAGGTTATGAAAATAAAGGAATATTGTTTTAAAATTGATAGAACCGACTATAAGAAGAAAGAAATGAAAACTTATTAAATTATATAATTGTTGCCTAATTGTAGATGATTAGTAAGAGTTATATGATGGTGATGATGAAATGATATAATGAAATTATGTGTTAATTGTAATAGATTTTTTGATATGTTGTGATTTTGATATAAATGAGAGGTTTAAGTTAAGTGGAATTTATGTTTAAAAATGTATATAATTGATACATTTTAATATGATTATGTATTTAAAATGAAACTAAATGTTATGAATAAGTAGGATGAGATGAGTGATGAAAATAACATTATAATTAATATAAAGCGTTAGGATGAAAAAGTTGGTTATTGAGTAATAACACTAATAAGAAGTGCTTATTGATAAATTTTTAAGTTGTTGGTATGAAACTTTTAATGATTGGTTGTTGATTACCATTAGCAAGAAAATTATAAATTAATTTTAAAATCATGTATTAGAGCTAGAGTACTTTAACAATCATGAAAAATCACTTGTTATTAAAGAGAGGAACTTGATAAATTGGTGGCCATAAGTTTCTACCAAATAGAGAAGACATGGAATAATGGACTTTTATGTTAATATAACAATAAAATACTTGATGTAAATTATTTAGATTGTTTAGGTGAAGAACTTTGAAAGGAAAATCTATAGAATTAGGTATGTTATATTCAGCTAAAGAAAAGAATTTGAGGGAGGGTTCTTTAAGAATAAATATGCACATGCAAATTGAGGATTGATGTTTCTCAACATGGTTACAATAATTTGAATAAAATAGACACATAAAGTTATTTTAAAATTGATTTGATTAAGACATGTTTGAATTCATTTCAATTTGTGAGGAACAAAGGGTACAATGGAGTGTTGGTTGAAAACATATCAAGTTAAGAATGAAACAATTACTTTAAATTGATGTGATATTTATGTTATTTTAGGACGTGTTGCTATGTAACATTAATAATAACACTTGGATTGTGTTAAAATACATATAAAAAGACTAATATGAATGATTACGTGATGCATGAGAACATCTAGTTGCTTGTCAAATTTATGTTCTCCATGAAGTTGTAATTTCAACAAGATTTATTACCTAACTTTAAACAAAAATCAAAACTTGAAAATGATGTAATTTGGAGTAAGTTTCTTTATTAAAGTTGTAGATATGAATGTTAGCTTTCAAAAGAAATTATTCTTGCTTAATTCTGGTTTGTAAAGCGCCATATATTAACTAGAAACCATGGAAAGGTCTAGACTTAACTAACCTGGGGCAGATTTCAGGTGCCATTGTGATGGTTGATTTTAGGGTTGAAAACAATAGGACTAAGTGTTTCTTTCTTCATAAAATTCATATCTTTGTGTCCTCGCTTTCCATCAAGATAAACCATTTGAAAATTTAAGTTTCAAAACTCTAGTTATGATTAAAATATTGAACAGTGTTCTAGGTTGGTTAGACTAAATCAACTAGGATTTGTAAAATTCTATTGCTTGCTTGGAATTATTGTTAATTGAGGGCCTTAACATTTGAAACTATAAAGATGAGTTGAGTGATTTATTATTAGGGAAATATATAGAGGAAATTATTGAAAGTATATATATATATATATATATATAACGTGTGAGATAACCGTCAGGAGAATGGATATTGTCGTGTGGAAAAGGTGCTTGGCATAATGATACCCTATTCAACAAATTCATTATACCAAGTAATGGCAAATACTTCAAATATTATTGACACGACCAAAAGATTGATGTCTTCTCCCAAGTATAAGAGTGTCGAAGTAATAAACAACCCGACAAGACTGGGGTTGAACCACAAGGAGGTTAACTATAATAATAATAATAATAATAATAAGTAGTAGTTAAAGAGGACTTTGAGATGTAAGATTAATGTGAAGATTAAAAAATGATAAAAATAAATGTCAAGGTTAGAGGATCTACTAATGGTATTAAAAATATATGTAATATAAACTCCTTTTATTACTCAACTGGAAACCACACATAAAGGAGGTTTCAATCGGATGATTTGTCATTAATAACTCATTATAAATTATTAACATGATTATATTAATTATCTTATTTTAGTAACAACATACTTTTAAATATTTTTAAGGAATTCATGATGTTAACTTATGTTAACAACAAATCAAGTTTCTTTTATAGCACAGGTATAGGTTATACCATACAGTTGGCTATGAAAGTGTTAAGCATTTGTTGTACCAAGTGTTATACAACACAAATCTAGATTAACCATTTAACAAGCAAGGTATTAAGATTATGATTAGTATATTTTTATCAAGGTTTTATATCATCATTTTGCACTTAAAGTACTAATAACTCATTAACTAGAGCATGTTTAATAATAAGTCTGATAATATAAGATAGCTTTAATTTATAGTAAATGCTCATTTTAAATGCAGGCATATCTCACAATTCAAAAGATTGATTGCTTTGATTAACTATTGAAATTGAAAGGACAAAGAAAAGGCTAAGCTTAGAAAGGAGATGCCGATTCAATTCAAATTGGAACACTATTCAGTCATTGGGTCATATCTGGAGTTGTAGATCTTGGATTTTAGTTTGGTTTATATGGTTAGAAAGCTAAGAAATAGGCCTACAACATTTATGAATAGTGGAAGACCCAAATCTGCCATTTTTAAATTCAAAGTTTGGCCACAAAAGAGAAGTTGGAATCTATCCTGCAATCCAACCTAAACGCTGCTCAAAATATTACCCATAGCTGGAGTTCTAGAAGGAAAAAGAATGTTTACTTTGGTGGGTGAAAAGATAAGACAATTAACAACAACTTTCATATTGACAACCTGCTCTAGTTATGATGTTAGCAATGACATTTCATCTAGACAAGAGCTTGAGGGTTGTCCACCAGTAGCACTACTCAGTATTTTAGACATATTTCGAGTGATAAGGATCCAAACACTCTAAAATTTTATTGGTGGAAAAAGGAGATGATTTCCAACAACTTTTATGAAGAACACATTGCTAAATTCTGATTGAATTAATGTCATTTCATACAACTAAAATCCTTGAGTGCTCTTGTCCACTAAATCAATAATTGGCCACTACATCAATAATCAATTACCAAATGAATAGTTTAAAATTTTAGTCTATAAAAAAAGGCATTTTCCATTCATTTAGGCACCTTGGTTTTCAAATCAAAATCATGTTCTTGCTCTTTTTTTTATATATATTTTTGTAATGCTTAAGTTTTTCTTTTATTAATCTCTTATTTATGCTTTTCATTTCCTTTACTATACTTAGTTAACTTATATCATGTTTATGTTCTAAGTTTATCTTGTCAATGTGAAAAGGTTTCACTAATGGTGTTAGGATAAGTATAATATAAACTCAATATAGACTTCAATGCTTATATCCTAAACAACTTGCTATTAACATGTCTTCTCATTTTTATCTTATTAATTCTTAATACCTTACTTGTTAAATGGTTAATCTAGATTTGTATTGTATAACACTTAGTACATCAAATACTTGATTATCCACAGTCTTTGGTCGACATCGTTATTATGAGAGGAACTTGACTTGTTGTCAACATAAGTTAGCATCATGAATACCTAATAAAATTTATAAGTATTGTATTACATAAATAATATGATTAATATGATCATGTTGATAGTTTACAAAGAGTTTATACTTTACTTATCTCTAATACTATTAGTGGATCCTTTAACCTTGACATTTATTTTTATCATTGTTTAATCCTCACATTAATCTTACGTCCCAAAGTCCTTTTTAACTCATCATCACCATCATCCTTATTATTATTATTATTATTATTATTATTATTATTATAGTTAACCTCTCTGTGGTTCGACTCCGGTCTTGCCAGATTATTTATTACTTCAACACTCCTATAGTTAGGAGAAGACATCAATCTTTTGGTCATGTCAAATTAATAAGATAAAAAGATAAGACATGTTAATAACAAACTTTCTTGGATATAAACTTTGAAGTTCATGATGAGTTTATATTATACATATTCTAACACCATTAGTGAAACCTTTTCACCTTGATATAATAAACTTAGCTAAACATAATGAAGAAGAGAAACATAAATAAACAAGATAAAAACATAAATAAGATATAAGTTAACTAAGTATAGTAAAGGAAATGAAAATCATAAACATAAAATAAAAATAAAGATTACAAAATACAAAGAAAGAAAGTGATCTTGATCTGAACACCAAGATGCCTAAATGTATGGCAAATGCCTCATTTTATAGGCCAAAATTTGGAACTATTGATTTGATGACTAATTGTTGAGTGGATGACCACATCTTGACTTGGTGACAATCCTTATCTTCTTGTCTGCCAAAAACATCATTGCTAACGTCAGAATTTGAATAGATTTTCGCCATGAAAGTTCTAGGAAATTGTCTGAGCTTTCCAATAAAAAAAAGAATAGATGCATTTGAACTTCTAAAACTCAAGATATGGGCTGAATACTGAACAATGTCTGGGTTGCAAGATAGATTCCAACTTCTCCATTGTTTTTACAATTTGAACTTGAAAATAGCCTTTTTGAATCTTGGACTCTATGAAAGTTTTAGGCCTATGTCTTAGCTTTCTAGCCATATAAAACTAACCTAAATCCAAGTTCTACAGCTCCAATTATGATCCAATAACCAAGTGGTGTTCCAATTTGGACTAAACCATCATCTCTTTTCTAAGCTTAACCCTTTTTTTATCTTTTCAATTTCAGTAGTTAAATTCATCAATCAATACTTTCATTTATGTGATAGGCTTGCATTTAAGATGAACATTTATCATAAATTAAAAGTATCTTATATTATTAGATATGTTATTATAAAACATACTCTTGTTAAGGAGTTATTGATACTTCAAGTGCAAAATGATAATATAAAACCTTGATAAAAATACACTTTTAAGTACTAATCAATTGTATGTGTGGAACTAGCTTTCTGGTAATGGGCTAGTGACATCAATTTGTCTAACAAAAATATACATGGGTTAGAATATTGAATCTATCTTATAAGGTAAAGTATACGCATGAATTATACATGGGTTAGAAATTATGATATTATAATTATTATCAAAATCGATATAATGAGTTGAATGGTCATGAATAAGTTTTAAGTCTCATAGGGTTATACTATATTCTAATATAGCAAAATGATTTATTTTTAAAATTCCACTCATATTAAAGTCCATGAGCTAATATCTATATTATTTATCTTATTATATACATATAAATATAAATATTATAACTTGTTGATGTTAGTCTAATTTGTATACCATTCTTGAGTTGTGTTGACATCGAACAAAGATCAAGATGATTGGATAATGATTTGTAGTATTGAAATGAGATATTGATGAAGATGCCAATAACTTTGTATAGTCTAAGTGTCGCACGTGTGGGGTGAAAACATTCACCTTCAAAATATCTTATCTTCTATCTCTCAAATATTAGGAGACAAGGAATTCTTGTCTCTTATCAGTGGAAAATTGAATGGGAGGCGCCACCTAGTATTTTGGTCACTAGGAACCTTAACTAGTCTTAGAGATTGGGTACATGGACTGGTTGCATAAATGGAAGGTATTAGCACCTCAAATATGCCCTACCTAAGGTAAATTGCATTGTTTTATTGTTGAATAAAATCTAAGGTCTTGTCGTATTTTCTAGTTGGCGGTCCGTCTATGGTTTAAAAAAAGTCCTCTTCGGTAAAGAGATCGTTATCTTATCGAGTAAAACCTAATCATTCTAATATCAACAAAAGAATTTAATATCCAGAATACGTCTTACATATAAGATCATAACCCTAGATATTAAAAGAAAAAAAAATAATTTTTTTAGAATTTTTTGAAATATTGACCTAGTTCTCGCGACTTTAATAAACTGGTTATTAAAGCCAAAATGCATGCTAATATATATTTTTGAAATTTTCTTTGTTATATGACAATACAATATGATTTATTATTATTATTTTTGAGAGACATGGTTGTATGCATGAAAATAAAATTTTTTGTTTTGTTTTGCTGAAAACCGAGTATTTTAATACTGGATTTGTATCTTTACAGTATAAAAATACAAGCCAATATTGATCAAAATGCAGTAAAAAATATGCGGGTAAATCACAATTTTTTCAAAAATATTTTTTTTATTTTTTCTAAACAAAAACAAATAATGGAGAACTCTCCATTGTTCACATGCAACGTGAACAGTGGAGCAGCCTGGCGATGAAGGAGAAAAAGAAGAGAAGTGGAGGCTTACCTAACGGTCATTCGTTCTTACAGGAGTTGGAGTTGTAGGTTCTATGTTGTTGGATGACGGTTCTGTTTTTTCTATGTTCCTTCTTCTACCGCTTCTGTCTCCTGTTCCTCCTTTTCTTCTTCTGTTTTTAATGGTTGTTGTGTCGTTATTGATGGTGCCTTAAATTGGCGCTAGTGGTTGTAAACAGTGGCTCTTCTCTGCAATGGCGGGCAATGTTTGTTGTTGTTCTTCCTGTCTGTGTAAAGACACAAGCTTCTTCTTTCTCTTCACGGGTGTTGCAGTAGGGGAAGGAAGATATGGTGAGAGGCTGATAGTGGCGCAACTCCAAACAGCAAAGAGAGATAGAGACCGAAGAGATTGAAGTTACTGTTATTCCCTTCTCCTCTATGTTCTTGTTTTTTTGTTCCTTTCCATCTCCCTAAGATGAAACTCTTTCCCGTCTCCTATGTGCTGTTTTTTTTCCTTTCTTTTTTCTCATTACTGTCTTGTTCTCCCTCTAGTGTTTCTGCCCCGTGTCTCGTACCTTCTTATTCTCCTTTTTCCTCTTTTGCTTTGTCCCTCTTCTGGTTTTTATAACCAGAGGATGCATGCATTATGGCATGCATATGGTAACGGCTGACGTGAGACATGCTCCCTTGAAATATCTCCACTTTCTCTGCAAAAAACGCTTCCCCTATCTTTTTATTTCCAGTTGTTTCTTTCTTTTAAAGAAGACCATGAACAATGCGCTTAATTCTTAATGAAACAACATCGTTTTCAATTTCAAAAATGATATTTTTGATTTGCTCCTTGAATGTTTTTTAACAATTTTGTAATTAAGCCCCCTTCGAAATGTTGTAATTGGATCCTTTGATTTTAAAGCCTTTTCCAGTTTGGTCCTTAGTTTCCTATTGTTTCAATTAAGTCCTTAATTGGCCATCAAACTTCAATAATTATGCAATTAAGCTCCTGATTTGACCAAATCAACTCTTCAAAATTATAATTTGACCCCAAAACTTTAATTTCTTCTAATAAAAGCCTAAATTGACTTAAAATCAATTTTCTTACAATCTAACCCTTCATAAATTCAATTAAACCTTAGATAAAATTTAATTGAGTCCATAAACATCTGATTTTGGACTTTTCTTCCTCAATTTGAATATATATATATATATATATATATATTGTTAACAAAGGCTCTCATCAGTCAAAAATATACGATCAAATTTTCAACCTTTTGCATTTTTGAACCTCCTCGACCAATTTTGGCCTTTCTCGGTATTCCAGCATCCTTTTCTCACTCTTATTATTTTTTTTAAATTTCTTTTGAATATTGTTTTTGATATATATATATATATATATAAATATTTATGTATTTTTTTTTTGTATTTTTTTTGCGGGAACCCAAAAATGGGTAACAATACTAAGTATAAGGAAAACTCTACTGGAATTTTGATAGAGTATATTAAATTATTTTAAAAGGTAATTACATGAAATTCTATCCAAATGGTTGAGGTTATCATATAAAGTGATGAATAAGTTATTTAGCACTAATTGACAATAATAATAACATGTAATGGAGCAAGGTGTATATGAGTTTGAATGTGTTGACATGTTAATGATTGAGTATTAAATTAGCTATACCGACAAAGTTTAAAGGAAAAAAAATGATTAGAGCATGTCTTGCAAGTATAAAAGCAATAGAAGGTTGTGTGATAAATTATAAATAATAGAAATAGACATGAAATAAGTGGAATGAATAATGAATTAAGGATATTTCTTAATATATCAAGGGTGTTATATGGATTAAAGTAAGATGTATCATAAATTTAATAAATGTTAAGGAAGTAAAAAGGTGTCGTGAATTAAATATGTTGTGAAGTAAATAACAATATAAATTAAATATGATTACAATGAGTTATGATATATATTAAAGGTGATTGAGAGAGGAAAAAATCATATGATTTATATGTGTTGAGGAAATAAATTATGGGAAAAAATCCATGAGTTGTGAAATAATAATATTAATATAAATTGAATATATTCATAAAGTGGAAAAAGTTATGAAATAACATCGATGTGAAAAGGAATAATATATGAAAGTGTTTGAATAAGATCAATCAATTTTAAAGTTGTAAGGAATAAATTGTATAGTGACGAGTTAAATTATTATGAATGAAACAATTATTATAATGAAAGTATGATAATGTGATGAATAAAATGACGGGAAAAACATTTATTGGGGAATAATGAAAAATATTATAAATTGATATAAGGTTAATGTTCTCAGAGAAAAAATTAAGAAATTGGTTTTAGTCATATAATTGTTAAACATTAGTAAATGAGATGGTGCAAATGTTTAATATGATTTTTTTTTTGTATGTCACAGGTAAATCCCTTTGAGCACATCCATTTTTTAGGGTCAATGAGCTACCAAGTATTATATATAAAGAGTATTTGTATTTTTTTTTTTCAAAAGCTTATGATTAGTACTTAAGAGTGTATTTTTATCAAGGTTTTATATCATCATTTTGCACTTGAAGTATCAATAACTCCTTAACGAAAGCATGTTTTATAATAACAAGTCTGATACTATAAGATACCTTTAATTTATGGTAAATGTTCATCTTAAATGCAGGCCTATCACATAAATCAAAGGATTGATTGATGAATTTAACTACTGAAATTTAAAAGATAAAGAGAGGGATAAACTTAGAAAAGAGATGCTGGTTCAGTCCAAACTGGAATACTGTTTGGTCATTGGGTCAGATCTAGAGCTATAGATCTTGTATTTAAGTCTGCTTTATATGGATGGAAAGCTAAGACATATGCCTAAAACTTTCATGCAGAGTCCAAGATTTAAAAAGGCCGTTTTCAAGTCCAAATTGTAGCAACAACGAAGAAGTCTGAATCTGTGCTGCAGCCCAGACACTGTTCAGTGTTCAACCCATATCTCAAGTTCTAGAAGTACAAATGACCTAAATATTTTTTGTTGGAAAGCTGAGACAATTTTCTAGAACTTTCATTAGTTAAGTCTGTTCTAATTCTGATGTTATCAATGATGTTTTGTTCAAACAAAAAGATAAGGAATGTCACAAAGTCAAGATGTGGCCACCCACTCAATAATTAGTCATCAAATCAATAGTTCTAAATTTTGGCCTATAAAATAAGGCATTTTCCATGCATCTAGGCATCTTGGTTTTCAAATCAAGATCATGTTCTTTATTTCTTTCTTTCAATTTTTGTAATATTTAAGTTTTATTTCAAGTTATATTTTCCTTAATCTTTTGTTTATGCTTTTAATTTCCTTTACTATAGTTATGTTATTATGTTGTTTATTTATGTTTCTCTTCTTCATTATGTTTAGCTAAGTTTATTATGTCAAGGTGAAAAGGTTTCATTAATGGTGTTAGAATAGGTATAATATAAACTCAACATGGACTTCAATGTTTATATCTAAGAAAGTTTGTTATTAACATGTCTTATCTTTTTATCTTACTAATTCTTAATACCTTGCTTGTTAAATGTTAATCTATATTTGTGTTGTATAACAATTGGTATAGCAAATGCTTGACACTTTCATAGCCAATCGTATAGTATAACCTACATATGTGCTATGAAAGGAACTTGATTTTTTGTTAATATAAGTTAGCATCATGAATTCCTGATAATATTTAAAAGTTTGGTGTTACTTAAATAAGATAATTAATATGATCATGTTAACAATTCATAATGAACTATTAAGGATAAATCAATCGATTGGAACCTCTTTTGCGTGTGGTTTCCAGTTGATTAATAAAAAGAGTTTATAATATACTTATTTCTAATACCATTAGTGGATCCTCTAACCTTGACAAGTGTTTTATCATTGTTTAATCCTTACATTAATATCCTATAAAATTCTCATAAACCTTTTATTTTATTAAATATATATATATATATATATATTATTTGTAATTTATATAGTTCACCTCCCTATGGTTCGACCCCAGTCTTGTCGGGTTATTTATTACTTTGACACTCTTGCATTTTGAAGAAGACATCAATCTTTTGGTCATGTCAGCTTATAAATAGTTAATGTGGATGTAGTTTTAACAAGAATTGTAATAAATTATGTACATTTATAAAATTGTTGAAAGGTTGTTGGGACTTTTTTTATGTATACATATACTCGAATTTTTATGTACTAAGTCATTAAAATTAAGTAAAACTACATGAGAATATTAGGTGTTATAGAGAGAGACTATTACCATCTTTTGGTTTTCTTGCTCCATTATCTATTATGAACTCATTAAGGAATGATCATGTAGGTTATGACCCCCTTTTGAATGTATACAATGAGGTATCTCTTTCCTTTCCAAGCATTCATGAGGGAAATGTTTAAATACTACTAGCTAGGTTCAGACTAGTTGTATCCTAATAAGTGGATCATTTTATTCACTTTTGATAAGTTTTGTGGGTTCATCGAGATCAAGCCTACAATTAATATTTTTAGAAATTGTTACCACTAATTGTTGGCATTGATAATGACAATGATGTGTGTTGGTTTTTCATATTTACTAATAGACCCATAAGAGCTATAAAGGGGACTTTGTGTGGGAAGCCTGTGAATGTCAAGAAATTGAGGGGGATATGGCTGATAGTAAGGTATACTGGGCCAGTGAATCCTAGAGGTGCAATGCAATAAATTTAAGGTTGTTCCCATTACGAGAGGGCTTCTTCCCATGATGTAAACATCAAGCCTCGTCTAAGCTTGAATGAGGAGAAAATGCATGTTACGCTGGTTTTGACTTCAATTGAGTATAAAGTCAATAAGATAGCTAAAGGATATTATCAAGTTATACTGCAATGTATATAGCTTCTGTATTCTTTGTTTTCTTTGTAGCTAAGTTTATTGCTGACTTTTTTTTTATGCGTGACTAAGTGTTGAAGAAGAAGGAGAAATTTCAACAAGGTCTATAAAAGAGAGTTCACAAAGGAAGTTTTCATCTTTTATGGTGGGTGGAGGTAAGGTTAAAGAAGTGATGGAGGATTACCCCATCATTTTTTTTATGAACTTTCTATTTATGAGGGCTCTATTTCAAAGGAAATAATAGTAGGAGTAAAAAAAAAAGTTGGAGGCAATCGCACTCTTGTAACCGGGGGTGAAACAAATTTGACTAATCTTGAATTGATTGTGAGTGTTGCTATTTGCTTCAAGAGGAGGAGGGTCTCCTTCATTGTGGAGTTTGGTGTTCCAGTTTCGACTGTGAAGGCTATGATGATGGCATTTCCTTTACCTCAACTTTCAACTTTGTCGGTAGAGGGTGCAGTAGTTGGGCCCTCTGCTTGGGTTGTTCCTAAATAAATTAAGTTCAGGAATGCTTCTGCTAACCTTACTCTTGGTCAATCTCCTTATAGTTTCCCTACCCTAATTGAGAAGGAGAGATAATTTATGAAGGTTATTATTGGTGAAAGGTTAAGAAATGAAAAGGTTGGCCTTGAGATGGTGAGACTACTAAAGAGGACATTCACCATCCTGTCAGATATCACAATGATGTCTGATAAGAGCTATAACTATTATTTGGCTTTAAATGGTCAAATGGTTTTTAATGTAAGGAAATTTCTTGTTTCACCTTTTTGTTTGGTTCTATGACTATAATTCCTAACATTTGTTTTTGCTAGATTTTCATTATATGCGCCCATTTCAAGAGGCGTTGGATAACTGAGAGAAACCATGTAAGAAAGGCCATTTCCCAGAACAGGGCTTATTAGGCTATTTTTAAGCCGCTAAAAGAGGAGAAGGCTATTGTGGAGGCCAAACTAAGGAGCCTCAAGGTGGCTTATTCATTGCTAAATGAACAAATACAAGTGTTGTTCTTCAGTTAGGCATCGATTATAAACTACTTCAGGTTTCCTATAACAAAGTGCATATCCTAAAATGGGAGATACTTGAGGCAAATATCACCCAAGATAGATTAAGGGCTGAGCTTTTTGCTACCAAGAAAGAAGCCCAAAGTTCTCGGGCACAGCTAGAGACTTTGAGGAATTCTTTTGGGGAGTTTTAAAAATTATTTAAAGGGCCTACTGATTAGTACTTAACGTTTTATATCATTATTTTGCACTTAAAGTATCAATAACTCCTTAACTAAAGCATGTTTTTCAAATAAGAAGTCTAATATTATAAAATGCATTAATATATGGTAAATGTTCATCTTAAATGCAGGCCTATCACATAAATCAAAGAATTGATTGATGAGTTCAAGTATGGAAATTGAAAGGATAAAGAGAGGGTGAAGCTTAGAAAAGAGATGTTGGTGCAGTCCAAAGTGGAACACTATTTGGTAATTAGGTCATATCTCGAGTTCTGGATGTCCAAATGACCTCAAATTTTTACACAGATTTAGTAAGACATAGGCCTACAACTTTCATGTTTTCATCAAGATCTAAGAAGGCCGTTTGCAAGTCCAAATTATAGCAACAACGGAGAAGTTCGAATCTGTCCTGCAGCCCAAATACTGTTCAGTGTTTAGCCCATATCTGGAGTTTTAGAAGTTCAAATGACCTCCATTTGTTTTCCTGGAAAGCTGAGTCAATTTCCTACAACTTTTATGTTTTTAAATGGACCCATTTTTTATGCTAGCATTTTTGTTTTATTCAGACAAGAAGATAAGGATTTTCACAAAGTCAAGAGTTGGCCACCCACTCAACAATTAGTCATCAAATCAATAATTCCGAATTTTGGCTTATAAAAGGAGGCATTTGCCATGTATTTTGAGGCTTGGTTGTTCAGATCGAGTTCATGCTCTTTATTTCTCTCTTTATATATATATATATATATATTGTAATTCTTAAGTTTAGCTTTCATTAATATCTTGTTTATGCTTTTCATTTCCTTTCTTTTCCTTAGTTAACTTGTATCTTATTTATGTTCTTGTTTTGTTTATTTATGTTTCTTTTCTTCATTATGTTTAGCTAAGTTTATTATGTCAAGGTGAAAAGGTTACACTAATGGTGTAAAAACAAGTATAGTGTAAACTCAACATGGACCTTAATGTTTAATATTAACATGTCTTATCTTTTTATCTTACTAATTCTTAATACCTTGCTTGTTAAATGGTTAATCTAGATTTGTGTTGTATAACACTTGGTACAACAAATGCTTGACACTCTCATAGCCCAACCGTATGGTATTACCTATACCTGGGCTATGAAAGGAACTTGATTTGTTGTTAACATCATGAATTCCTGACAATATTTAAAAGTTTGGTGTTATGTAAATAAGATAATTAATATGATCATGTTAATAATTTACAATGAGCTATTAATGACAAATCATCCGATTGGAACCTCCTCCATGTGTGGTTTCCAAATTGAGTAATAAGAGTTTATACTATACTTGTTTGAAATACCATTGGTGGATCCTCTAACCTTGACATTTGTTTTTATCATTGTTTAATCCTTACATTAATCTTCCATCTCAAAGTTCTCATTAATTTCTTCCTCTTTACTATTATTATTATTATTATTATTATTATTATTATTATTATTATTATTGTTATTTACATTCTTGTTATATTTTATGTACGTTAAGTATGCTCTGTGTTTGATCAAGGATCCTGACATTGTTAGTCTTGCCTTGTTTATTCGCATTAGAAATTTGTTTATATTATATAATATATCTCTTTTATCTTTTCATAAAATCAGTATATAGACTGGAAACCTGTGACTCGATCTTTTAGATCATTCTCAGGTATAACAACGCCACGTACTGATTATTATTATTATTATTATTATTATTATTATTATTATTATTATTATTATTATTGTTGTTGTTGTTGTTGTTGTTGTTGTTGTTGTTGTTATTGTCATTATTGTTGTTGTTGTATTGTTATTTATAATTTATACAATTAACCTCTCTGTGGTTCGACCCCGGTCCTGCCGGATTATTTATTACTTCGATACTCCTGCACTTGGGAGAAGACATCAATCTTTTGGTCGTGTCAAGTTTTTGGCGCCGTTGTCGGGGAGGTAAATTATTGTACAAATTATAGTATTTATTTTGTTTTCTATTTTCACTTTTCTTGTATCTAACTTTGTTTCTTTTGTTTTGTTTCTTTTTCTTTTGTTTTCTTCTTCCTTTTCTTCTTCTTCTTTTTTTACACGTGCATGAGTGTTTGGTCACGTACATTAAGTGGTAGACTTTGTAGGGTATCTTCATCATTTTCAGAAAATATGGCCGACGAAGATAACCAATCACTTCATAATGAGAATAACGAGAATAACTGTGTTAGAACACTTAGAGACCACATGAATCCCATAAGAACAAATGCACCCTCATGCATAGTTGTCCATCCTGATGCATCCCATTTTAATTTTAAGCCAGACATTATTCAATTTTTACCTTCTTTTCATGGCTTAAATCTAGAAAATCCATACTTGCATTTGAGAGAATTTGAAGAAGTTTGTAACACCTATAATGACTTAAATTGTAGCATGAATACCATTAGATTAAAGCTTTTTTCCTTTTTCATTAAAAGATAAAGCTAAAACATGGCTACAAAATCTTAGGTCAAGATCCATTCATGCTTGGGATGAAATGCAACAACAATTTTTAAAGAAATTTTTTCTATCTCACAGAACCAACTCTTTCAAAAGACAAATCACCACTTTTACTCAAAAACCAGGTGAAACATTTTACCAATGTTGGGATAGGTATCGAGACTTGCTTAATACTTGCCCTCATCATGATTTTGAAACATGGAGATTGGTTTCACAATTTTATGAAGGATTAACACCTAAAGATAGGCAAATGGTTGAATTGATGTGCAATAGAACTTTTGAAGATAAAGACCCTAATGAAGCAATGGAGTACCTAGACTTGCTAGCTGAAAATGCACAAAATTGGGACACTACAGGCATTTATGAGGCACCAATTAAAACCCAACCTTATACATCTAGTGGAGGTATGTATAATCTTAGGGAAGATTATGACCTCCAAGCCAAATTTGCATCTTTAGCTAGAAAAGTCGAGGCACTAGAATTGAAAAAAAGTGGTCAATTAAAATCTGTTCAAGACATTGTGTGTCAAATCTGTGAAATAAATGAACATGCAACCAATGATTGTCCAACTTTGTCTTCTTTCAAGAAATGCCTCCATGAACAAGCTCATGCTTTGAACAGTTTTCAAAGGCCCAATCATAACCCATACTCGCAAACATACAATCCTGGTTGGAGAAATCAACCAAATTTCAGTTGGAAGAGTGATAACAATAATGCACAAACTTCACAGCCACCGTTTCAAGCACACCATAATTTTTAAAATTATCATGGATATGCACCTCCTTATGCTCTACCTCCTAGAAGAAATCTTGAGGAAACATTGCATGCATTCATTGAAAAGCAAAAGACAATCAACACTCTAACTTGCTCAAAGCATGACAAATTTTAAAGATGCTCTTGCAAAATTCACATCTACTTTCAGTTTTCAAGAGAAATGTAAGTTTCTATCTCAACCACAGCAAAATCCAAAGGGGCAATGCAATGCAAATGCAAGTGGTTCTGAAAGCCAACACATGGATCAAGTCAAATCAATCATCACTCTTCGTAGTGGTAAGGTTATTGAAAAACCCACTCTTGAACCTTGTGAGAAAGATGAAGAGTCTATCTTTGAGGGTAAGGAAGAGGTTGAATATGAACATTGCAAAGAAAAGGCTGATTCCCCGCCAACACTTCCATTTCCTCATGCCATGACCAAACAAAGGAAAGTCAATCACAATTCTGAAATCCTTGAAACTTTCAAACAGGTAAGGATCAATATACCTTTGTTGGATGCTATTAAACAAGTACCTTCCTATGCTAAATTTTTTAAAGATCTATGCACTGTGAAGAGAAAACTGAATGTGAAAAAGAAAGCCTTTTTAGCTGAACAAGTAAGTGCTATTCTTCAAAACAATAATGCTTTGAAATATAAAGACCAGGTTGTCCTATAATTTCTTGCTTTATTGGAGAACATAAAATTGAAAGAGCTTTACTTGATCTTGGAGCTAGTGTGAATTTACTTCCATATTTAGTTTTTCAAAGTCTCAATCTAGGTGAGTTAAAACCAACTTCTATAACTCTTTTACTTGCTGATAGATATGTAAAAGTGCCTAGAGGAATAATTGAAGATGTGTTAGTACAAGTCGATAAATTCATTTATCCTGTGGATTTTATTGTCTTGGACACTTAACCTGTTGAAGCATGTAATTCATTTCTTGTTATTTTAGGACGTCCGTTTCTTGCAACTTCTAATGCATTGATTGATTGTAGGAATGGACTCATGAAGTTATCTTTTGGAAACATGACATTGGAGATGAATATTTTCAATATTTGCAAGCAGCCTGGAGATGATAATGATTAACAAGAAGTAGATCATATTGAAGAATTAGTTCATGATCAACTTGAATCTACTTTGAGTAAAATTGAGTTGGATGAATCTGAAGATTTGCAAATGATTTGTTCTTAGGAAGAAATCACGGATGAAAAAGACACCAAAAATATTGATGCCGATCTTTTGTCAAAAGTGACAACAAATTTGACATCTAACATCCCACCAATCGATGATTACTCTCCTGACAAATCCTAACTTTCTCTTAGTTCAATGCCATGGTTTGCTAAAAATATCAATTTTTTTGCTTCAGGAGATTTGCCAGCTCACTAGAGTACTGAAGACAAAGGAAAGTTTTTGAACGAAGTGAAGAACTTTTATTGGGATGACCTTAACTTATTCAAATATTGTCTTGATAAAAAATTTCAAAGATGCATTCTTGACAATGAGGTAAGTAGTGTCATTAAACTTTGTCATTCTGAAGCATGTGAGAGTCATTTCTCATTAAGAAATACAACTGCAAAAATCTTACAAAATAGATTTTATTGGCCCACCATGTTCAAGGACACGCATGCATTCTGCAAAACTTGTGAAAATTATCAAAAAGTTGATACTGGTCAAAAAGTTTTGCTTTATAATTCTCGACTCCATTTATTTCCTGAAAAATTAAGATCAAGATGGAGCGGTCCATTTATTTTGAAACATGTGTATCCTTATGGGGCCCTTGATATTAAGAATTCAAAGAATGACAATGTTTTAAAGGTAAATGGACATCGTTTGAAAGCTTACTTTGATGAGTTTCCTAGTGAAAATGAATCCATTGGTTTGAATGATCTTGTAGATAAAGGTTGATTATTTTGTTTTTCTCACATTTTTTTTTTGTGTTCCTTTTTAGTGTGACTTTTGTTTTGCTAGTTTCTCTCACCTCGGTCAAATTGCGGATAACGGTACTCCGTGACTCTTAAGTCGGTTTTTTTAGTTTCCCATGATAACTGATATCTGTGTATATATTTGTGCAATTCTTTGCTCTTTCTCATTTATTTAAATCTCTCCCTCAATTCTCATTTGAAAATGGACACCACTCTTGAAAAATTGAAAAAGTATTTTCCCGCTCTGCCTCAGAATGCGATTACAAAAATTTATCATGCTAGATGTGTAAGATTGAGGTTGTTAATGAATCATGGAATTCCTGAAGATATTTGTTGGCTGATTGAAGCAAAGGTCCGATTATTAGGTGAGTCCTCCAATACTTTCATTTCACACATGCTTGGAACATATAAAAGCACTTTTGTAAAGAAACATTTTGCAAAACAACTAAAAGTCTGTCACAGATGTGCCAGATGGACTTGTAATGCCACATGTCGCTCTTTAGGAATGGTATCTATAAACCGTGAAGATAAAATACAATTCATTAAGGATGGCCTGAGTAAGGGGTCTTTAGATCATCTTCTATTGACTCTTGAGACGCACCCTAGTGGAGATGTGCATCGTGCTATTCATGATTTATGGCCACAATTCCATAAAGAACATGCTCGACTTAGTCTTGGGAATCTGACTAAAAAAGACCCTGTTTGCCAGTTTTTAAGAAAACTGGATGGGAAGCCTATCCCCAACCCATAGAGGGCGTTTAAGCCGTTCTTGGACGTAAAACCAAGGAAAGATGTGAGCCACAATCACAACTACCTGTACATATATATGATTTTTCAAAATAAATAAATAAATAAAGAGAGAGAATGAGTGAGACTACAACTGACCTACATATAGGTGGTATGATTGCATTTTCAATTTCTCATCTATAAATTCTTGTCTTCCTTCTCTTCATTTCTACTCAACCCATACATTCATCCAATACAAAAGTGTGTAGAAATGACAGGTTCCTCAAGTCATCACATAAACAATATTTGTGTTTTCGATGGATCCAGTCTCGGAAAGAAAAAGAGTTTTTAGAATCAACAAATCATCTTGGTTAGGTACTAGCTAAGCGAAAGATTTATTTAGTGTATGGAGGAGGTAGCCTTGGGTTATAGGGGGGAGTGTCAATAGCTGTATTTTTAGGTGGTAATCAAGTTTTAGGGGTAATTCCTAAAGCTTTAGCACAAGGGGACATCATTGGAAAAATAATTGGAGAGGAATTACAAGTCCCCATAATGTCTGATCGACTGAATGCAATGTTTAACCATGTTGATGTCTTCATTGCCTAACCAGGTGGTCTGGGCACATTGGAAGAGATCTTTCATATTTCCTCTTGGGCCCAACTGCACATTCATCATAAACCTATAGGTTTGTTAAATGTTAATGGTTTTTATGATAAATTATTGTCTTTTCTTGATCATGCTGTGGAACAGGAATTTCTAACATCTTCAGCACGACAAATCATAATATTTGTTGCTACTGCTGAACAATTGATTGACCAACTACAATCTTTCATCCTTGTAATTAATTCCTCCATGAGTCGCATAAATTGGTCAACTAAGAAAAGGCGTAAAAAGCTTAGATTGGATTTGAGCCTTCGTTTGTAAAAAAATTGTGTCTTTCGGTTTTATTATTGTGTTTTGTTGTTTCTTATATTTGTTTAAATGTGTTTCAGGTTTGTCAGTGTTCGTTATTTCAGGTGATGTCTTCTATACTCTATCTTTCTACCTTAAGACATTGAGGACAATGTCTCATTTTGGTTGGGGGAAAAGGTAGTAGTTGATATTTAAAAAAAAAAATTGTGTTTTCTATTTATAAACTATTTGCAAAACTGTTGTTATTAGGATGGCAGAGTAAAAGGAGTTCTTTTGTTAGAGGGTGTTTGGGAGTGTGGTAGTTGTTGCTTTTCAAATAGCTTTTCGTGCCGAAAAGTATGCCAATAATGTTTTCTTATTTTTTAAAAATCATTTTTGATATCAGCACATCAAAACGATCCAGAAAGTACAAACCGAACTCAATTTTAGCAAAAAAAAAAAAAAATTGAAATTGTGCAAAAAGCCGTTTGGACCGCAGTACCAAACGGCCCCTTAAAGTGACTCTTGAGACACATCTTAGTAAACATTCTTAACAAGGTCTATCAGAATACTTCTTGAAATATTCAGGTTTACAAATTCTCGTATTGGTAGCTGTTGATTCTGCTCATATGCTTATTTAACAAGTATTTTTAAATCTTCATTTTCACATACACACTTTAACATATGATTATGGGTTGCACATTGGATTATTACATTATTTATGTTCTTTTGTTAAAGGTAACAACTAAGGGAAAGGGGAAACACATAATTTGCAAAAACAAAAAAAAAAATGATAATAAAAAGGTAGATAAGTTTGGTTTCGTAGCCTCCCTAACCTAAGCAATTAAGCTTGAAAGGGTGTTTTAACACTTAATACCCTAAAGTCAACTGACTTGGGAGCTATTGGCCTAACGCTTGTTACATGGGTTGAGGAGAAAAGCTTAAGGAAATCAAACATTGCACTATCTAAGTATCAGTATCTGCAACCTGAGTTGCTAAGCTATTAAGGGTGTCTCAACACCTAATGCCCTAAGACCAATTGGTTTGGGAGTCATTAGCCTAAAACTCGTTACATGGGTTAAAGATACATTGTGTTTCAAGTTTTATGTGTATATAAATAAATAAATAAATAAATAAAGAAAAAGAAAAAAAATAATCCCAACCTAAGGAAGTTAACCTTAAACATTAGAACAAAAATTTGTTTTTCTTCCAAGTAAAGCCCTATAACTATATGTTGATATTTTGAGCACAAAAGAAAGGTTTAGTAATATCTTGTTTAAGAGGTATTGAGCAGATATATGAATTTAATGAGAGTTTGTTTATCTGGATAGATTAAAGTAAGTTGAATGATGATTGTCTTACTTTATGGAATTTGCAAATTGTTTTTCTATTTTAACGCTTTGATTACTAGGGACTAGTAATAAGTTGGTTAGAGGGTGTGATTAATACTTAAAAGTTCATATTTATCAAGGTTTTATATTATCATTTTGCACTTAAAGTATCAATAACTCCTTAACTAAAACATGTTTTATAATAACAAGTCTAATATTATAAAATGCCTTAATATATGGTAAATGTTCATCTTAAATGCAGGCCTATCACATAAATCAAAGGATTGATTGATGAGTTCAAGTATGGAAATTGAAAGGATAAAGAGAGGGTGAAGCTTAGAAAAGAGATGTTGGTGCAGTCCAAAGTGGAACACTGTTTGGTAATTGGATCATATCTTGAGTTCTAAATGTCAAAATGACCTCCAAGTTTTACAAAGAATTGGTAATACATAGGCCTACAACTTTCATGTTTTCATCAAGATCTAAGAAGGCCGTTTGCAAGTCCAAATTATAGCAACAACGGAGAAGTCTGAATCTGTCCTACAACCCGAACATTGTTCAGTGTTTGGCCCATATCTAGAGTTCTAGAAGTCACAATGACCTCCATTTTTTTTGTTGTTGGAAAGCTGAGTCAATTTCCTACAACTTTTATGTTTTTAAATGGACCCAGTTTTGATGTTAGCATTTTCGTTTTATCCAGACAAGAAGATAAGGATTTTCACAAAGTCAATAGTTGGCCACCCACTCAATAATTAGTCATCAAATCAATAATTCTGAATTTTGGCCTATAAAAGGAGGCATTTGCCATGTATTTTGGGGCTTGGTTGTTCAGATCGAGTTCATGCTCTTTATTTCTCTCTTTATATATATTTTGTTTGTAATTCTTAAGTTTTGCTTTCATTAATATCTTGTTTATGCTTTTCATTTCCTTTCCTTTCCTTAGTTAACTTGTATCTTATTTATGTTCTTGTTTTGTTTATTTATGTTTCTTTTCTTCATTATGTTTAGCTAAGTTTATTATGTCAAGGTGAAAAGGTTACACTAATGGTGTAAAAACAAGTATAGTGTAAACTCAACATGGACCTTAATGTTTAATATTAACATGTCTTATCTTTTTATCTTACTAATTCTTAATACCTTGCTTGTTAAATGGTTGATCTAGATTTGTGTTGTATAACACTTGGTACAACAAATGCTTGGCACTCTCATAGCCCAACCGTATGGTATTACCTACACCTGGGCTATGAAAGAAACTTGATTTGTTGTTAACATCAGTTAACATCATGAATTCCTGATAATATTTAAAAGTTTGGTGTTATGTAAATAAGATAATTAATATGATCATGTTAATAATTTACAATGAGCTATTAATGACAAATCATCCGATTGGAACCTCCTTCGTGTATGGTTTCCAAATTGAGTAATAAGAGTTTATACTATACTTGTTTGAAATACCATTGGTGGATCCTCTAACCTTGACATTTGATTTTATCATTGTTTAATCCTTACATTAATCTTCCATCTCAAAGTTCTCATTAATTTCTTCCTCTTTACTACTACTACTATTATTATTATTATTATTATTATTATTGTTATTTACATTCTTGTTATATTTTATGTACGTTAAGTATGCTCTGTGTTTGATCAAGGATCCTGACATTGTTAGTCTTGCCTTGTTCATTCGCATTAGAAATTTGTTTATATTATATAATATATCTCTTTCATCTTTTCATAAAATCAGTATATAAGCTGGAAACTTGTGACCCGATCTTTTAGATCATTCTTAGGTATAATAACACCATGTACTGATTTGGAGCTAGGCTGGGTGGGCTAGACCCAGCTAGCCCAGCCTGGTCGCTGATTGACACGATCAAAATATTGATGTCTTCTCTCAAGTGCAGGAGTGTCGAAGTAATAAATAACCCGGCAAGACCGGGGTCGAACCACAGAGAGGTTAATTGTATAAATTATAAATAACAAGACGACAACAACAACAACAACAATATTAACAATAATAATAACAATAATAGTAATAGTAATAATAGTAGTAGTAGTAGTAGTAGTAATAATAATAATAATACTCAGTACGTGGCGTTATTATACCTGAGAATGATCTAAAAGATCGGGTCACAGGTTTTCAGCCTATATACTGAGTTTATGAAAAGATCAAAGAGATATATTATATAATATAAACAGATTTGTAATGCGAATGAACAAGGCAAGACCAACAATATCACGATCTTTGATCAAACACAGAGCATACTTAACGTACATAAAATATAACAAGAATGTAAATAATATTAATATTAATATTAATATTAATATTAATATTAATATTATAGTAGTAGTAGTAGTAGTAGTAGTAGTAGTAGTAGTAGTAGTATAATATTAATATTAATATTAATATTAGTAGTAGTAGTAATAGTAATAGTAATAGTAGTACTAAAAAGAAGATGAGGAAGAAATTAATGAGAACTTTGAGATGGAAGATTAATGTAAGGATTAAACAATGATAAAAACAAATGTCAAGGTTAGAGAATCCACTAATGGTATTTCAAACAAGTATAGTATAAACTCTTATTACTCAACTGGAAACCACATATGAAGGAGGTTCCAATCGGATGATTTGTCATTAATAGCTCATTATAAATTTGAGATCATTTTGACATCTAGAACTCGAGATATGACCCAATTACCAAACAGTGTTCCAGTTTGAACTGCACCAACATCTCTTTTCTAGGTTTGGCCCTCTCTTTGTCCTTTCAATTTCCATACTTGAACTCATTAATCAATCCTTTAATTTATGTGATAGGTCTGTATTTGAGATGAACATTTACCATATATTAGGGCATTTTATAGTATTAGACTTGCTATTATAAAACATGCTTTAGTTAAGGAATTATTGATACTTTAAGTGCAAAATGATGATATAAAACCTTGATAAATATGCACTTTTAAGTACTAATCACTAGCCCAAGCTAGGGACCCGGCTGGGCCAAAGCACGCATGAACTAGTTTCATGCGTGCATGGCACTATGCAAAGGTAATTAATTACCTTCACACAATGCTAAATGCACTGAAGCTTTAAAAGAAAACGAAAAGACAGAGGTAGCTTACTTGCTGCAGGTTCTTTCGCTGGAGTGTTAGTGCTTTGGTCGCAGATCAGTGGTGGTGTCTGTTGATAGGAAACCAGAAACCCTCCTTCTACCTCTGCTTCTTCTTTGCTTGTCTGTGAAATTCTCCTGGTGCTCTGTTTTTCAAACTTCCTCTACTCTCTCTTAGTCTGTTTCGGTTTTCGTTGTTTTAGGTCAGTACTAGTGAGGGAAAGGTTCACTTCTGGTATGAGGTTAAAAAAAAACTTCGGAGTCCCTCTGGTTTCTTTGTGTCGGTCTCTTTTCGGGTTTATTTCCTCTCTCTCTCTCCAACCAACCTCTATTTTTCGGTGCTCCTCTATTTATATAGAGCCTGACGGGTTGGTAACAGGCGGTAGGCTAAGGGTCGACTACCATTAAGGCGCCCATAACTAAAGCCAACGTATAATGATTACTGCTACAACGTTTCTCAGCTTTTACTGCTGAAAACGGTCTCTGGCTTAAAGAAGAAGAAGATGAACAACATCTTCAAAACAACATCATTTGGAGATAAACAATGGCCATTTTCGTTTTGACTCATGAAGTTTCTAAAATTTTATAATTAAGCCCCTGGTTTAAATTGTAATTTCCCCTTCATTTCAGTATCTTTTACAAGTTAGTCCTTGGACTTTAATTTATTGCAATCGTGCCCCCAATTAGCCTAAAACTTTGTTATTTCTTTAATTAAGTCCCTGATTTAATTAAATCCAAATCCAATTAAGTCTAAAACTTATCAATTCTCCAATTAAGCTCTTGATTTGATTAATTAAATTAATTCCAAGCTCAATTAAGTCTCAAAACTTATCAATTCTCCAACTAAACCCTTGATTGGATGAATTAAATTAATTCCAAGCTTAATTAAGTCCTAAAATTTATCAATTCTTCAATTAAATCCTTGACTTGATTAATTAAACTAGTCAAAAGTTTAATCAAATCTTTAAACTTTCAATCATGTTGCCCTTAACCCAAATTTTAATTCATTCTTCATTTATTTCATTTTTACTTGTTTTTTCATCATCATTATTATTATTTTTTTTATCATTTTCAGTAAATAAAATTAAAATAAAAGGGTCAAACCTTTACAAAGAGATGTAGAAATCAAGAAACAAGTCATTTGGAAGATGACCCGCTTCTTTTTTTTTGTTTTTGTTTGTTTTTTTTTAGAAGTGGTCTCATTGTAATAGGTGACCTATCCAAGTGGAAAAATACAAAGAAAAGGGTCTTATTGTGATGGGTGACCTACCAAAGTAAAAAAAAAAAAAAAAAAAGGAAAATGAGGGCTTGAAAGCGCTCTCAAAAGAATGGTCGAGGGCTCGAAGGCGTGCTCGAAAGGAAGCAAGGGCTCAAAGGCGCGCTCGAAAGCAAAGCAAGGGTTCAAAGGCGTGCTTGACAAGGAAACAAGGGCTCAAAGGTGCGCTTAGGAAAAAGTGAGGGCTTAAGGCGCACTCGAAGGGAAGAAATGAGGGCTCAAAGGCGCTCGAAAAGAAAGTGAGGGCTCAAAGGCACGCTTGAAAAGGAAGCGAGGGCTCAAAGGCGCACTTAAAGGGAAGCGAGGGCTCAAAGACGTGCTCGAAGGGAAGAAGTGAGGGCTCAAAGACGCGTTTGAAAAGGAAGCGAGGGCTCAAAGGCGCGCTTAAAGGGAAGCGAGGGCTCAAAGGCGTGCTTGAAGGGAAGAAGTAAGGGCTCAAAGGCGCTAAAAAAGAAAGAGAGGGCTCAAAGGCGCGCTCGAAGGGAAATAAGGGCTTAAAGGTGCGCTAAAAAAGGAAGAGAGGGCTCAAAAGTGTGCTAAAAAAGGAAGCAAAGGCTCAAAGGCGTGCTCGAAGGGAAGAAGTGAGGGCTCAAAGGTGCTCGAAAAGAAATTAAGGGCTCAAAGGCACACTTGAAAAGAAGCGAGGGCTTAAAGGTGCGCTAGAAAAAAGTGAGGGCTCAAAGGTACGCTAAAAAAGGAAGCGAGGGCTTAAAGGCGCTCTCAGGAAGAAGCGAGGGCTCAAAGGCACTCGAAGGGAAGCGAGGGCTCAAAGGCACACTCGGAAAGAAGCGAGGGCTCAAAGACGCACTCAAAGGGAAGCAAGGGCTCAAAAGCGCGCTCGAAAAGGAAGCAAGGGCTCAAAGGCGTGCTCGAAAAGGAAACGGGGGCTTGAAGATGCTCTCGAAAAAGGGAGGTAAGGTTAGGAAACACACTACCTTAGATGGTTAAGGGCTCAAAGGCGCACTTAAGAGGAGATAAGGCTCGAAGGCGTATTTGAAGGGAGATAAGGGCTTAAAAGTGCCCTAAAAATGATGATCAAAGGCTCGAAGGCACATTTGAAGGAGGTAGAAAAACATAGAGATTTTTCAGGTGGCCTAATTCTCATGGGCGGCTTGCCCAAGTTGAAAATTCTAAAAAATGATAAATTTTCAAAAGCAATTTCAATCTTTGCCCATTTCAAGTTGGCCTTCCACTTGATGTATTCCGCTAGAATTTTCTCTAATGAAATTTGCAAACTCATTATCCAATGTCTCAAAGTTTAGATGATATGCATGTATCTTTACCTGATTTGAAATATAGGCCACCATTTCTTCTTAGTCTTCTTATTACTTGACTGATGAGGACTTGCTATCTCTGATTTGGGTCATTTTTGTTGCTTGGCTTCTAGCCCACTCGAGTTGGCCCATGTAAGTCTATTTCCAGATTTATTTGCACAACTCAGCCTTTGTGATGCCTATCATGACCCACTTGCTTGCTAGAGATTTTTTGTCTTGTCAAATAATTTGAGAGGATCATTCATTATTCCTTGTCTCATTGATAAAAACATTCGGTGTCGCTTGCTGAAAGGATCAAACTATCTTTCGTAAACAAAAATACCCCCTTGTCTTGTTGTAGGAAATGTTCCTCTCTGTTCTAGAAGAGATAGATTTTTCTTAAGCACAATATTGCTCCCTTGTACTGGTCATTGCCCCCCAAGTGTGCCCTGTCAGTGACTTAGAAAAATAATGGTTTAACAAACCAATCTTTCATTTCTCTCCTTTTCAATTTGGTGAAGAAGTATGGGTCTAGAATGAATCTTGATCTTGCATTTTGAAAACAAAATTATTTCGTTAGATTATATTACTAAAACAAGAATCACTAAATTATATATATAAAAGATATTTGATCATTTTGATTATAAATCATATGAAACTTATAAAACTTGTTTATTGGGTAAGATGACCAAAACACATTTTACTGGAAAGAGAGAAAGAACTAATGAATTGTTAGGTCTAATACATACAAATGTATATGGACCAATAATAATTATATGTCATACATGTTTCATCATTGAAGACCACATTGGATATGATCATGTGTATTTGATAAAAGTCTGAATCATTTGAAAGAATTCAAAAATAAAGTTGAAAAACAAACTACAAATAATATTAATATATTTTGATCGAATCGAGCTAGTGAATATACTTCAACCAATATTTCAAATTTTATCTAAAATAGAATGAGATTATCTCATAATGAACATCTTTTAAAAAAAGAAATTGCACACTAGTGGATATGGTGTAGTCCATTATAAGCTATACAAACCTTTGACTTTTCTTTCGGGGTTATGCCCTACAAACTACTACATACCTTTCAATAGGGTTCCACTAAGATCTATTGATAGACTTCATATGAAATATGGAATGGTAAGAGGCCAATCTTGTCATATTTAAAAGATTTGATGTGTGACTCTTATATGAAGCATATTTTATCTGAAAAACTAGGAGCTAAGTTTGATAAATATAAGTTTGTGGGATATCCAAAAGAAACTATTGTATATTATTTATATCATCTTATGGAGCAAAAGTGTTTGTATCAAAACATGCTACATTTTTAAAGAAAGAATTTATTCTTGAAAGGAGTAGTGAGAGGAAAATAAAACTTGAAGAAGTTCAAGAATCAACAACTAACATCCAAATAAAAGCTAATCATGAGGCTATAACATCAGATGTTCAACCTGAAGCTCAAGAAATATAAAAACTCTACAGATTTGGTAGGACATATCATGCATCAATAAGATATGGACTTTTCATGGAAGCTAAAAAACAACAAATTGCTTATACTTAATGAGTCTATCAATTATGTGGAACCAATATCTAATATTGATTCTAAAAAATGACTTGAGGCCATGAAATCTAAAATGGATTTCATATACACTAACCAGCTATGAACCTTAAGTGATCCATATAAATGGATAAAATCCATTGGATGTAAGTGAGTCTTTAAGAGAAAGATTGATATAGACAATAAAGTACAAATGTACAAAGATAGACTAGTAATCAAAGGTTACAAACAAAGATAAATAGGTTAACTTTGACGAAACCTTATTTCCGGTAATTGTATTAAAACCTATAAGGATTTTGCTTGTTATGGCTACATATCATGATTATAAGACTTGACAAGTAGATGACAAAATTATATTCTTGAATGAGAATCTTTAAAAAGATGTGTATGTGACATAACTTGAAAGTTTTGAATTTAAAGAATTTATCAATAAAGTACACGAGCTATAAAAATTCATTTATGGACTTAAACAAGCTTCAAGAAGTTGAAATATCCATTTTAATGAGATAATCAAACAATTTGATTTCATAAAAAATATGGATGAGTCTTGTGTTTATAAAAAAAAATAGTGGCAATAGAGTTGTTTTTCTAATATTATATATAGAAGATATATTATTTATAAGAAATGATATTTCTTTACTTTAGTTAGTAAAGATCTAGTTGTTTAATAATTTTTCCATGAAAGATATGAGTCATAAAGACAAATCTAAAAAGTTGTTTGAAATATATTAATAACATTGTCATATTTTTTCAATTAAAATAACAATAAAGCTCTTGGACATAAGTTGTAAATGTTTTTTATTTTATTTTAGGGCAACCAAGTAGTTTTTATTTTGAAAAAATTAAAAAACTTTTCTATCCTTGCATAACTCGAAAAAGATAATTATATCATCATGAAAGGATCGTAAAGCAATTAATCACTATAATAAATAATATTTTGTATTTTGATAGACATTAACTTCCATTCCATCTTTATATTTTTGTTAATTACATATATTGACTTCCCTTTTAGCTTTATATATTAAGTTTGAGATACTAAATTGAAAAAAAAAATAATTTAATAAATTATATTAATAATATTAACACAGTTTTTTTGCGTGTTAAAAATTAGTATAAAATTCTAAGAAAGTGAGGTCATGTATTAGTCTTAAGATTGAAAGTCCTTGAATTCAAACTTAAGGAATCAAGGAAACGAGCAAATTTCTTTCTTTTTACCATCAAACCAATCAATAAAGACGTGAGCAAATCCCTTCAATCATCAAACGAATTACTTGAAAAGTGTGATATATCTATTTTTTTTAATATTAATTTCACTCATACAACAGTCTATTATTATTATTTTATTATTATTTAAATTTCAAATATAAATAATGAATATTAATGTTATATTTAAAATATTTTTTACTCGAAAATATATTAAAATAATATATTTTTTATGTTTTAAAATTTATTTTTAATATTAAAATATTAAAATAATTTAAAAATATTAATTTTTAATTTTTATAAAAAAACAGATTAGACTCTAAACTCAAATTATTCTCAATTTCTGTACCAAAATTAAAGGAAAGAAGGGACACGAAACTCTAGAAAGGAATAATTGATATTTTCGAAGTTGAATCTAACCAAATATAGTATATAATATAATATTATTTAGAAAGGATAAATGAATGAAGAGATACCAAGTGGATCCAAATCATGAAAAAAAAAATCAACATAGACGAGTAGATTGCTGCATTTGATTTCCATAGAAAGCAGGGTAGAAGAATCCCTCCCTCTCACACACATACGCTCATAGCCACAGATGTTTTTAGCTAACAAAACCAGTTTATGTACACAGAAAGACTGTTTCAAACTCAAAGATTCACCCATTCATTTCTACCTCATCTAATCAACGAAGTCTCTCAATCTCTCTAAACCCAGAAAGAAAAAAGAAAAACAGAAACTCCCTTTTCTTCCTATATACTGAAGGATCATCGATGGGACAGGTCCTAGACAAATTTCACGGTACCTTCTTCCTCTTCATATCATTATTTTATTGTTATTGTTATTGTTATTTATCGTTAACTAAATCGTTTATTTGTCTAGTTTTTGTTCCAGTTTTTCTGTCTTCTGAAGCTTCATGGAAATAGTATTTTTCTTACTGTTCTTCTTCATGTTTTTTGGTTGCCTTTTCCTGTGTTAGAAAAAAATAATTTTTTTTTTCTTTGTTGATGATCTATTATATGAATATTCTTTACTGGGTCACGAGATTTGCTGGGATTTTTGTTTTCATGAAATTATGTTACATGTTCTTCTTCTTCTTCTTCTTCTTCTTTTGGTGATGCCAAGTGTAGGACATGTGTTGTTTGTTAAGCATCACGATGCCATATAGTTTGGTTTACCAATTTGTGCAGGTAAGCAGTGGAGGGAAAAACAAATAAGGTTGATTGCAGACAAGGCGTATAATCACATAAAAAATCAGTCGGGAAGTGCTAATCTCACTTTTGAAGACCTGTATATTGCTGTTCTACTTGTGTACAAGTATAAAACTGTGTTTTACTATCTTGTTTAATCATTTTATATTTTTTTTCTAGCCTTTGAAATCGATTCTTTGATCAAAATTATATCTGGTGCTAGCCTTACTAATGATGAAGTTCATTTCTTAATGCAGTGATATTAACAAGCGCTTGCCTGGTCCCCATTTTGATCCTCCTTCGAAAGAGCAAGTCAGAGCCATGATGCAGGTACTCTACTTCATTTGATACAGACATAAATCTCAAAGCATTCTAGAGTTATGTTTCTATAGTGAGATTTGATGGCTTCTTGAAGTAATTTTGCAGAGAAATAGTCTTACTAGCAGTAATGCTTATGCGCTCCAGGTAGCAATATACTGATATGAAAATCTGAAAATTGTATTCGTCATCATGGCATCTCCTCCTATACTTTAATAGTTTAAACAAGTGCTGCAGAAGTTATATATATGGTTCAGAAAGCATATCATATGATGCTTGTATCAAAATGTGTTAAGGAAAATGATAATTCTGATGAAAATAATTGAGCTTTTCTGTTAAATACCTTGACTTTACCATTGTTTCTTAGTTGTTCACAAAGAATAGGAAGACATCCTTTCAGTCTAATTTCCATTTCCAATATTGTGGGAGGTATATGTTCAACAAAGCTGGGAAAACCTCGACGCCTTGAGTTGAGGACTCACTCTCTCTTTCTGGGTACCAAATGTTTATGATCTGACAAGTGAAGGTAAATCCATTGATTGTTCTACATGCAGGCATGCGATATGAACCTTGATGGTGAACTTAACCATGAAGAATTTGTGAAGTTTATGCAGCAGTTAACAGCAGACACGTTCATTGTGGTTAGTCAGGGGTTGATTATCACTTTGGTTGTGGCCCCAACAGTTGCCATGGCAACAAAGAAGGCTACTGAGGGTGTCCCTGGTGTTGGAAAGGTGGTGCGAAAATTACCCACCTCAATCTATGCATCCCTCGTTACTCTTGCAATTATGTGGTTTCAAACTACACGTCAGGATGTTGACTAGAGGCTTCATTCTTGTTCAGTAAAAAATAATCCATCCTATAACAGCACAATGTACACATTTTGCTGTTAGTATACTTTTTTTTGTGAAATATGTTGCTGGTGATTAGTTTACTTCTTAATAATCAGGATGATAACTTTGCCACAACTTGGTGAGCTGTATTTTGTTGGTTTATATTGTTTGTCATTCAGGGTGCTGATTTTAATAGCTTTTTCTTTCTTTATTACTGCACAAGAGGTTTTAAATATTAGCCTTCTCGCTTTTCTGCGAAGGTTGATTCTTTTGCCCCCTGCTTAGCACTGGCTTCCAGTATTGGATTCGCCTTGAGTAATAAAAAGAATCAGGATTGCAAAGAACGCAACAAGACTTCCTCAGATTACTGCGTGCAACTTCCCTTACAGGATGGGAACAAGGGAAATCTTTTGAAGGAACTCTACAAGAAAATTAAGAATTTCAATCTTTATAGAAAAAAAAAGTCAACCATGAGATTACATGATGTTTCTCCAGGGATTTTCAGATTGGTAAGCATGGATCATTCAAGGATACTCTGGTATCCACACAACGGGTGAAAAAAATTTACAAGTATGTTTCCCAACGAATTTGAAGGCGTTAAAGAAACAGTCTGTGAGGATCATAATCAGGAGTTTGATGATGTCTTTGATATACACATACTTTTGCGGATTGGCATGACAATCAAATATTCGCAATCAAACATTTAGTTAATACCAAAAAGCATATTCAAGAAATGGAGAGGCCAATAAAACATACGAAGAAAAACTCACACTTGGAAGGATTGAATACTCTTATGTTTCATCTATGAAGGTCTAAATACATGGTCATGTCTCGTTCTATTACTTAACAATTGTAGCTAACAACTACCAGTAACACTTCCCATCTGCAAATTCCCAGAGTTCAAAGACATTTCGCAGCTCTTGAATGAGACTTAAAACTTGAATAGCCAGCAATCTGTAACCACAAATGTCAGCACTACCGAATGCTTTTTCACCATCAAGGTAGAGGACCAGTTTCAAAGCAATAGAGATGAAATCAAGTAGAATTCATCCTTCTAGCTTAGCTTTGGCCGAGTCAAGTTGTTCTATACAATATTCACAAATTAGATATACGAATGCAATGTTGTTAGAGTTGCATGGAGAACATTGAAATATTAACCTCGAGTGGACGTGAAAAGATCTCTTACTTTGTTCAGAAGCTGTTGCTTTCTGGGCAGTTGTACGGAAAAAAAGGTTCCCATTTTTCTGATAGACAGTCTGCGGTCAAGGAGAAACAATGTAATGTCCTCTGTAAAATAGGCTTATTACCACCATACAGGGAAACCAAAATATAAAATTTAAATCGGTAAAAGCTAAACCTTATCAGGCATATTACTAACAGCATTTAAGCAGAAAAGGTTGTAACTGATTTGAGCACTATATAGATAAAGTGTTTGTTTAGACAACAGCTCAAGTTTGATATCCAAGCACTGCATTCTACAGTCCATTATTATATTGAATTTAGCCGGGAATTATAGGCGGAACAATTCGACCATATTTGTATTCAACTATTGGTAATAAAAAAACTTGTAAACCAATCAATTCACTTAAAACCACAATTGAATACATTTGAATTCTCTAGTCTCTCCACCTCCAAGGAACCACACTCTTGCACATCAAAAGAACCCAATTATAGAGCAATAGTCAAGTGCAGTTAAAATGGAAATAACTTGTAACAACACCATGCCATATTGATAAATGATATATATATGACAGCTCAGGCATCAAAAGTTTATAGCCTGCCTGACAAAGGAAAGGGCTAATATAGCAACAAGATAATCAATAGCTATTTGCGATTGGTAAATTAGGATAGTCAAGTAGGGCAATTGCTTTTAGTAGATTTCACAAAAATTTCTACAAAGGTGGTGCAAGGAATTCTTCCCAGACATGGGTTTGAGGCAAATAAGTGAATAATAGCAAGTATTCCAGCTAATAAAAGATGCGTGGTAAGAAAATGCCTAAAAAGAATTGAATAGAAAAGAAGAAAACATAAAGAGAAAACTGAAGCCTTCAAACAAAGACTATAAGCTGCTAATTTTCACATCTAATCTACCAAAAAGACAAGGATTACAAGTTTTCCCAAGGACTTGAAATAGTTGTTAGGTGTTCCCTCCATCATGCTAATTGCCACCCTATTCTTCTCTGTATAGTCGGTATCATATAATCACACTCGACTGAAGCTATAAAAATCAGGGGAAAAAAAGGTATGGAAAGAAGATCAGCATCAATGAATCCAACAAAAAAGGAAAACAAATTCCATCATGCTCAATTAAACCAAGGCTAAATGTTCATGACAACATCATTCCTTGACAGAAAGAAAAAGTATCAGAAAAACCCTTTTCAACAAGAAAATAAAACCATAATGTTTCTTATCAATGAGATGGTTCTTCCTACCTAAAACCCACTTCTCATACGCCATTTTATATTCGAATAGTCAAGAAATTATCATCTTCTACTTGAACAGAACCCGAATAATAGTCAAACAAATAATATAATGATTTTGATTCTTTTGATGCACAACAGCACAAGTAATCAAATAATCAAGGCAAGAGCAGAATAAAGACCCAAAACTGGGAACTAAAAGGAGAAACTGTTGAAAGAAGCTTACACGAGACGATGAAAGATTACTGAGCTCTGCTATTGCTACTTCATGACTTCTAACCTGATAAATGAAACCCGCATAAATAAATTAGTCATATAAGAGATCGGTGAGAGATACACAAATGGAGGTACCTTTTTCATGAGATCGAGATTTGTGCCCGTGGCAGAAGAGGAGGATGCCATTGTCATAGACAAACTGCTTTTAGAGCTACCGGCTTCTTCTCTCTTTCTGGAGTGATGCCCGGAGACAGTAGAAAAGTTCATCTCTGAGTGTTTTATACTGGTTTATTGCATATTTAGACACCAACACCGGGATTGACCCAATTAACGAGTCGAGACTCGGGTTATATAGGTTAATTTAAGTCAATTCAAATTTCCTCGAAAATATTTTTTTTTTTAAGTTTTAGTATTTTATATAAAAAAATTAAGAAACAATTCATATAAATATAAATTATAAGTGTTATAAATAATAAAGTTTTAAATATTATTTTAAAAAGTTTTTTTTATCATACATTGAAAAGATATTATGATAGTATGTTATCTTTTTAAGTTGAAGTATTTAAATAAAAAAAAATTATTTCATATTAAAAAAAAAAATTAACTTTATTATTATTATTATTATTATTATTATAAATAGTGAGTATATATACTAAAAGGCTTCAAATCTCACATTGAAAATGTGATATCCCACATCGAAAATGAGTGTTCAGAGCCAAGGTTTTATGAGTAGTGTTGGTCGCTGACTTAGTGTACACATTTTGGGGCGTCAAGCTCAGAAGTGGGCTCGCGCATCAAGAGCAAAATCATGAAAACGGTAAGGCCCAAAGCGGATAATATACGGCAGGTTGGGCCGGGCTATTATATTTGGTATCAGAGCCAAGGATGGCTTATCTTAAGGTGGGGGGAATTGTGATATCCCACATCGGAAGCGAGCGTCCAAAGCTAAGGCTTTATGAGTAGTGTTGGTCGCTGACTTGTTGTACGTGTTTTTGAGTATCAGGCTCAGAAGTGAGCTCGTGTCACCCAAGAACAAAACCATGAGGGCGGTAAGACTCAAAGAGGACAATATACAGTAGGTTGGCCCGGGCTATTATAGAAAAAAAAAACAAAACGTTATTATAGTATTTATATAGTGAACTTTGAAAAAAGGTTAATAATCAACTAAAAAATATAAAAAAAAGAGCCTCTAGCTAGGAGAAAAAACACATTTGAAAAAACAACAGGTCTCAACCAGGTTTTGTCAGGTCACCGGGTCACAGGTCAACTGGGTTTTATCGGGTTTTTGCTCATCTCGATCTTTTGTCTTACCCGTACTGGTCTAGCCATTGGGTCAACCTGCCAGGCTGGTCTGAATTTTTAGTTTTCGGTGTGTCACATTGGGTCATGTATTATCAATTTGGTCAATTTTAACCTTAAATTATCATGTTTTGGATAAATTATAAGGTTGAGTTGGAAGCAAGACATGTAACACCACATAGAAATTTCCAAATCTAGATAAAAAGGCTATTATCGGAGCATAATTGGTGTGTCTGTGTATAAAATGATTTTTAAGTGAAACTAGTAAACGTTGTTAGTAACTTTTGAATTATGTATTGACTCATGATATTTTTTGTCAAGTAATATATCTAATTATGAATAATATCAACTTTAATGTGATTTTCATTTTATTTATATTACTCAATTTAAATATGTATCTATATTCATAAAGTACTAAGGTGTTTTGCCATATATCAAGCGATATAATGCTAATAAGTTGATCAATACCTATACATACATGTGTTATATATATATATATATATATATATATATATATATATATATATATATATATATATAAAGATGGGGACATCTAATTGTATAGGGCTATGTATAATGGACCCTTATATAATAAATAAGTAATGATAATACAAAGATAACTGTGCTTAGAACTATAATTAATTATAATGCTTAATACAAGAGTAGACATTAAATTTAACATGGATTGTAGAAACATAAACTACAATGATAAGAGAGGCTTAGTGAATACATTAGTAACTTACTCAGTATAAGTAATTAATTAAGCTTAGGAGTTCCTTGTGAGCAAACATGTCATAGGCAAAGTGAAAATAAATTTTCATAAATTTCATGCGAGAATAAAAAATTAGATTTGTAGTCAAATAAGTGCCTCCTAAGTTATCATATCATAAGAGATGAGATGTACCTAAAATATTAAGTTTATAAAGTAAAGACTTGACCCATTGTAGTTCAGCAGCAATATTAGTAACAACTTTATATTTGGCCTCTTTAAAAAAATAAACAATAATTATATTATTTACTACATTTCTAAGAAATCAAGTTATAACCAAGGAAAATAATATAACCTATTAGATTTTCGATCATATACACTACTAACCCAAATAGAATCATTAAAACCATTGAGTGAGAAATCATTCTAACATGTCCAGTGCAACCCAGGGAACAAACTGCAACGTAGAGAACGCAGGATGCAGTTAGCTACCAACCAATGAACATTAATAGTAAGAATGTATGAACTGACATACCTTGTTAACCACAAAATAGATATCATGTCATGTGAAAGTGAGTCGACCAAACCATATCATTAATATATGAGGTGGGTCAGTATCATTAATGGTAAACTCAATATCTAAATGTATGACAGGATGCTAAAGAAAGGCAAGATTGTTATTAGTTAGTAAAATACTATATCCTTGGAAGAATGAAGAATGAACAAGAAAGTATCAACTTTAAAGCTATTAAATCCTTAAAAAAGAACCAAGATCTGATGAAGACGATCAAACCATGTATGGGATACTTATTTCAAACCACAACAAAATGTCCAAGTTTGTAAGCATGATTTGGGAACTATGGATTAAAAAAACTAATGGGCTAAGACATAAACATATTTGTATCAAGAAATTTATCAAGGAAAGCATTATACACATCAAGTTGATATATCGACCAACCATGAGTAACGCTGATACTAAGCATTATCCAAATAGTACGAGGCTTCATGATTGGAATGAGTGTCTCCTGAAAATTAACCTTTTCTTACTAATAATAGCCATTGGCTATTAATTATGCTTTATAGCACTCAAAGTTTCTATTGGTCTTGTATTTAATCTTGTATACCCATTTATAGTATGCCACATTCATAGTCAAATCATATGGTATCAAAGACAAAGTGTTATTAAAGGCTAAAGTAGAAATTTTTATAATCATATCAGATTACTAGTTAGGATATCAGTTTGCCTTTGTAAACTCTAATTTATTGAATAAAGTCCCAAGACCATATTGTATTGTTTTTGGATAGTTGAAAAAGATGTTTAAGAAATAGATGATGTAGTAATTAGGTTAAGACCAATAAGAAGACTTTGGTTAGGAATGGTAAACAATAGTAATGAGGACATGTGTGAGCAAGAAACAATACAATGAGAGAAAGGTTAAGGGGATGTAAGAGACCAAGAGAAAGAGGGGACGACTCAGAACATGCTGGTGTTTGTTGTGAAATAGGTAAAGATGAGACAAACTAAGGGGGGATTATGGAATTATTTGGATAATGGTATGCAATTTGTAGATGTCAAGTTTGGTTTTAAAGAGGATTAAAAAGGGAAAACATTATTTGGTATTGAAAAATGTAAAATGTCATAACTTAATTTTAGGTTTGCCCTAAAATTTCTTTTTTCTTTTGAAAAAAAATCAAAAAATGAAATAACAAACAACAAAAAAATGACAATTTTGCAAAAACAGGCTAAGAAGGGTTTCAAATGCACTAGAGTTTGGGACAAAATTAAGAGCCTAATTGTACCCAAGACTAAAAAGACAAGGCAAATTCAATGTCAAATTAAATGATTATTGGATGATTTTGCATAAAAAATAAGTATAGGGACTTAATTAGATTTTTTAATAGGCCAATTTTATTTAATCATAGACCTAATTAAAGATTTAATTAATTTTAAGAGTTAATTCTGGTTAAATTTAAAGATTTAGCTAGGTGCAATGATTTAATTATACTTTTAATGAGTCAAATTAATTTTATTAGAGGCTTAATTAGTGAAAACAATTAAGTGTAGAGGTCTAATTTGGACTTAATTAAAAAAATTAAAATATTAAAGGACCAAATTTAATTTTTTAAAGCTCAATCAGATGAGATTAAGGATAAAATTGCAAGCAATGAGAAGCTTGAAGCTCAATTAAGGGTCAAATTAAATAATTTCAAAATCAATGAACACTTTGTAAAAAGCACATAAATTTAAGAGTCCAATCAAAGAAGGGCAAGTGTGAAATTGCAAGGAATCCAAAAGATTAAGGTTAATTGGGGATTCCATACCAAAGTCCCAAATGTTTAGGGATTAAATTTAAAAATACCATAATTTCATTATTCATTATCTTCTTCCCATTAAAACAAGATAGAAAGATGACCAAGTACCCAACTTTCAGCCCTAATTTCTCCCTCACCCCTTCATAATACCACACAAATCTTATGTCAACTTATACCCTAGTATTTATACTTCATTCTAAGTTAAAATTCCATCTTTAAAGGCATTAAAAACACATGCAGATTCTCTACCAAAAACACTACCCAACACTGATTTGCCTATAAAAATAGTCTTGATCCTTCATTTATCAGTTGCAAAGCAGTACAAGTTTTTGTTCATATGACACAAATCTTATGCTAACTTATAACCTTTTATTTTGCTTCACTCTAAGACAAAATTACAACTTTAAAGGCACTAAAAACACTTGCATATTTTCTTTAAAAAACAACCTAGCATTGTCTTAATTGTAAAAATAGTCATGGTCCTCCCTTTGTAAGTTGCAAAGCAGAACAAGCTTTTGTCTTTAGCTTCAATGAATGACTGAGATCTATTCTCCAATATTAAAGTTAAGATCCTATTAATGCATAAGCCCTAGAGCCTTCCTATTTATCCTATAAAAACCCTATAAAACCCTAACATAAACAACCTCGATAAAGATGAACACTACCATAAAAACCACCGTGAACAGACCTCTCAGCCATGACAACTCCAACCAAAACACCTTAAAATAGACCCCAAACTGTACAAAGCCTCAACCATTAAAACATCATCCAAACAATCATTTTTCATACTTGAAAATCCCATTTCTAGGCCACCCAAATACAACCATCAAATCATCACAAAACAACCTTTAGAAGCAGTGGCAATAACAACCAACTATGAAGAAAAAACAGAAGCAGAGATATGTTTGTAGCTATGCTAATGGGGGATCCGAGAAGGGATGTAGTAGTTTGAGATTTTGTAAACTTTTCTCTCACTGGTAACAACATTAAAATGCAGCAATAAGGAGAAGAAACAGACCTGGATTAAAAAACATGAAGAAGACTAAAACTTCAATGGAGCAGAACTCCTTATAGAAGTGTCTATTTGTTACACCATCCATAAGGAATCAAAGAGCAGATAAAGGAGTTTCAGATTCATGCAGTGCTCCTCCTCTAGTTGTAACAGCACAAGATTCCATATACTAGCAACGATGGTACTGGTGGTATATGCGTCGCTATTAATCCAGTAGCGTCTTTTCAGCATAATTCCAGTATTTACTAGACGCACCAAACACCTTGAAAGGTTGATTCATAACCTTAAATTATTTTTTCTAATAAATTGCTAAAATATGGTGAATTTTGGGATAAATTGCTCAAATATTATGAATTTTGGGATAAATTACTCATTGTTGTCTATATTCTTGCACTAGGATATTACTGGTTTGGATTAAAGTGTGTTTTTAGTTTGAAATTATTTGGTGATTTGTGTTGATTGGTAAGTTTATTTTTAGGGTTGTGATCGATATTTGAACATTAAATGTTGATGCATGAATAATGCTTGGGTTTGTATTGATTTGCTTGGATTAATATGCAATTTGAATATAATTTGTGATATTAACAAGATTTGATATTTGATTGTTTATTTGTTGGATTATTAAGTTGGTCAATGGTGAGTGAGTAGCTTATTTTGAACTAGTATCTTGTTTTATTTAAAATACATTCTTGTGTTTTTCTAAAGAAACCCTAAATGATTTCAAAAAATTCTAAAAAAAATTTAGGGATCATTTTGAAATTAATTGTGGGTCTCTTACATGTTTTTCAATATTTTTTTTTTTTCATAATTTCAGGCTATAGAATTACAGTGTAAAATAATTGTGGGTCTCTTACATGTCTCTTACAGTGTAATCATAGTGCTCATTAGTAATTGGTCTTATTTGACTTATCTGGTAGAGACTGGATTGACTTCTATAGTGTTATTAATGATTATAGTTTTGAGAAGACATGAGTGACTATCATAAATGAATATAAATAAGCCCTAACCTATTAGAATGGACTAAACATGTTCTTTTTAAAAAATATAATTATTATTTGTAAGTTTTAAAGAGAAATAGAGGTGAGCATGATGAAGGTTAAAACTATTATAAGTATATGGTGTGGAGCCGATACTATGAGGGTTGGGTGAAAATAGCGAGACTAAGATAGGGTTTATTATGGGTTGTGGTTATGATGTAATGGAGCTATATGAAAGAGATATGTTTTTTAAAGTAACCATATATGTAGTTATGCAATAAGATCTAATACCATAATAGAATAATAGGGAAAATAAGTTTGAGAAGAAGAAGAGATTGTCATGGTTGATGAATCATTGAAAGTTACAATGTGTTATTCTTATTGTGTGTGTGTGTGTATTGGGATGTAGATAACCAACTTTATAATAATAAATAAATACTAATAATACAAAAATAAGTGGGTTTAAAATAATAGTCAATCATAATGCTTCAATAATTTTTATTTTACTGTCCATCCATCATTAGTTCTGGTTGTAATTTAAGCTAAAAAGAAGTTAAAAAAGGAAAAGAAAACACATGCAAGATAATAGCCGGTATGGCCATATTGAATTAACGATCCTTCAAGTGTGGGGATATCTGGTGATAATTTTCTTTTTGCACTCCAAATAAATGCATTTGTATTAGGATTGCATTGACATTCCCCCATTGCTGATTGTATTTACATGCGTAAGCTGTACTGGTTGTGGAAGGAGATGGTACTTAATGCCAAGCCTGTCAAAAATCTTCTTTAGTTCAAAAACAAGATCCGATCTTCGATTGCTCTTTTCCCCGTAGTTTTGATGGTTCATGGTGTGTTGAACACATAGAGTAAGCTTCAAATCTTTCCCATTCTCTATCTCGCACACCATCAATGTGTGGTTTGGGTTCCAGTGCTTTGGTTTGCTTTCAATGTATCTGCAGTATTCCATAATTATAGTTTTCTCAAGCTAATAAATTCATCATTGCACAGCAAGAAATTTTTAATACATGTGTTACATAATTAATATGCTAGATATATAGAGAAAAGAAAAATCGGTAATAATCAACTAATATCTAGAAAATATTGATTTCTATTAGCAAAACAAGTGCAGTTTAGGCAAGCTAAGTACTTTAAGAACTAATTTTGTCTAACACTAGAAATATTTTGAATGCAAATGAGATTAATAACTTACATTTGTATAGCTTTCTTGAGAGCATTGAAGTCATCAACAGAAGTGGAGACATCAATGGTGATGTCAATACCATCCCCCATGTCTGGACTTCTTCTGAAATTACTGATAGGCTTTGTAAGAAGAACAGAATTGGGATAATATATCTTCTCCGCATCATATCGTAAGAACACGGTCGTCAAAATGTTCATCTCTTCTACGACCATCTACAATAATATTAGAAAACAAATATATAAAATCTTCTCACTCAACCATCTTTAAGAATTAATATATTCTTTTTACCTGGACGCCATCGACAACACAACGATCGCCAACATCAAAAGGATGCATGACAAAGACGAAGATGATGGACTCAAAGATACTTTTGCAAGTGTTTTGGAACATGAACCCCACGAGTAGCAGTTGAGATGTGAAAACAAATAAAACCTTGGTCGTCGCCAATCCCGTCACCAAAAGGGAGATCACAATTATAATTAGAGTCATTATTGCACTTGCTAACCTGTGAAGTTGTTGGATAGCAGTCTTGGTATCATTCAAGGAATGTGCCAATGCTTTCCTCTCAACATAGGTATGCACCTAGCAATGAAAAACATAAACATAGCAAAGAAGGAAATTATACGTCTTTTGAATAAATTGTTGATATGCTTTCCCTTAAATACAAGAAAAAGTAAATCTCATTTTAGTCCTTGATTAGAGAGGTTAGAGGAGGGAAATTAAATGGTATTGTATATGGAATTCAGGAACTGAATCCACACTATATGGGCTTGATGTGTTGGTGATGATGTGATAATTAATTAATCATCGAATCTTCATGTCAAGTACACAACAAATTATTGATCCTGATTTGAAAGCAAGCATCCTTGAATCACCAAAAGTAAATAAATAAATTATTCTTATGATTTTCTTCTTTATTGCATGTAAACATAGTAAGGTGAGAGTTTTACGACCAATTGGTTTTTTAAAAAAGAAATAAAAAAATGGGTTTTGGGTTGCTTACCACCCAATTTCTGAAAGAAGATTTTGTGATTTTTCCAGTCTCAACAGCTCCTTCAAAGAGAGGAAATATGGAATGAACCTCTACAGTCTTTAAGAACCTTAGCAGATCTTCCTCTTCAATATACCTTAAAACATTCAAAAAAGGAAAAACATGTCATGCAAAAATATACAAAATCTAATATTTTTCCCACATGATCTACATTGATGTGGGAAAAATATGTCATGCAAAAATACACAAAACATGCAAAATAATTTTTCCAAATATTTTTATCATTAACACAAATTCTATGCATGCATTTAACAAAATAAAATGAGGATTATATGTATCAATAAATACTAAAAAGAGATCCGAACCTAACTAAAAAACTAAGTCATGAAATTAAAAAATAGATATAGACCATCATAAGCTAAAAAAACCTTTAATTTTGTTTACTTAATTATATGACACTAATAGTTTTTTACAAGAAGATTAATAATTTAAATTTGATTGAAATAAAATAATTTGCTAGTATAAATCTACCTTTTCTTATTAACATATTTAATTTAAGGAAATATATCAACTTTTTCTATGTCTTTTATTAATAAAAATAAAAATCATTAAGAAGACATACCCAAAAAAATAATATAATTTAAAATAAGGATAAATCTCAAACTCAATCCCTTTGTCTCATTAATGTGCTTTTTTCTTTTAATTTTTTATTTTTATAATAATAGTGGTTTCTTAAGTAACATTGTCTCACCATTCCAAAAGCAATTAGTTTTAATTCTAGTAAAATAACATCTAATCAATTTAAAGCATGTGTATAAAAAAAAATTATATAATGCTCGTGTGTTATTGCGGGAATCTTTTTGAAATTTTTATTAAACCCAACTTAGTTAGTCATTCTTGAAATTTTTTTAATATTAAATCTTTTTCTAATCGAGATTTTAAATTAAATCATGTTTAGGAGTTGTCATGATGTGATCCAGCGAACTTTTATAAGTTTAAAAGCAACCAAAACATTAGGTAAAAACATGGTTTCACTTAAAAAAAAATAAATTCAAGACCATTCTTTTTAATAATATTGAGGTGGGGACATATTGATTCAATTTATGTCAACCCACTAAATCTGCAACTCAGGTCATGGATTCAATTATGTTTGATAAATTTATTTTCCTGAAACTATTTTTTATTTAATTATATAATAACAAAAATTAGTGTCCATAGTAAAGTAACCAAATAAAAAAAAAAGATTATAATGGGTTACCGAAAAGAACTATTATTGTTCAAGAAAAAAGTAAAAATTAAATGTGATTGAATAAAATAATATCTAAAAACTATTATTAATTAATTAAAAAATTTAAAAGAAAGTGTGTGTATATATATTTTAAATTATTTAATACTTCAAAAATTATATATATATTTTTAAAAGAGACTAGATGCAAGCCAAGACCTCAAGTGGCTCAGGCCTTCACACCTAAACTTCTCTAAAAGGCCACTAAACCTTTTTAAAAAAATAAAATAAAATGAAGTAGATGACACATTAATTGTCTAGAATTTGACAAAAACAAAAGCAGCTTGAAAATCAAGATGTTCAATTTTTAACTCTTAACATCTATTTTTTAACTTATTTTCACCTAAAAATACTTGAAAATATAATTTTATAACCTCAAGAAACTAATTTCATAACCCAAACACCCTCAAAATGATTTTAAAAATACAAAATCAAACAAAAAAAACCCTCTTCCAACCTTGATCCAAATAGCATGAACCAAATCTTCAAGATCAATTACTAATAAAAATCAATTTATTTAATCTAATTAAATTTATAACTCGAGTTGCATATTTTTTTTAATGTATTTTCACTTTTTGAATACTGTAAAATGATAAAAACTAATTTATTTAATTTAATTAGATTTATCACTCGAGCTGTAAATTGTTTTTTTAATGTATTTTCACCACCTGGACATTTCTTTTAACACAAAAAAAGCTTTGTTGTTAATTTTGCTGAGTTGTAGTACAGGTACACAATTAGCTAATTAACCACAAATTTTACATGGCTCGTGTGCTTATTTATTTTTTATTTATATCTTCTGTGACCGTGTGAAACCCAAAAGTTTGAGAATAAAAATTAATCTGAAATGATGATCCAAAATGGAAACATATCAGGATTATTGGAATTTTGTCAGACAACTCAGCAAAGTTAAGACTGGGGCTAAAAATGTAACTATGCAATCAGCCAGAGAGATTCCAAATCTAAGACACAATTTACTTTTACGTCTTAAAAGTTTTTTAAAAAAATTTAAAATTATTTTTTTTTATTTTAAATAAATATATTTTTAATATTTTAAAATTATTTTAATATACTGATATCAAAAATAATTTTTAAAAATAAAAAAAATATTATTTTGATACATTTTTTAATGAAAAGGCCTTATAAAAAACGCTTTTGAAAAAATTTGATTTTTTTTTTATTTTTTTATTTACTTTAAATTAATATATTTTTAATGTTTTAAAATTATTTAAATGATATACTTTTAAATAGATACTCTGAAATTGACATGGATTTTTTAAATCACCATTCTTTAAATATAAAAATATAATGATTGAGAGCATATTTCTTTTTTTTCCTTTAGAATACTAGAATATTATTGTAGCTAGAAAGCTATATAATGGATTTTTGATTAATAGTAATAAAAGCTTTAACAGAGTTTGGTAAAATTTTTATAGGAATTTGTAAATACTGTTTTTCTTAGAGTAGTTATGAAATTATTATTTTAATTATTGAATTTTGATAATTTTGTGATTTTTCTTACAAGCTAATTTACCAATTAATTCTGAATTTAATTAATATTATAATTTTAAAATATAACATTTAATTAAATTAAATGTCTCAATTTAGAACCACAATATCTAAAAATATCTTGTTTCACCAAGATTATATATATATATATATATCCCGCGATTCATCACCATCAAAATATTAATAAATAGAGAGAGTTAAACTAGAGATCATATGAGAACATACCTATTTACCAACACCCCCACCTTACCACCTAACCACCTAACCACCCACCGATGATTTACCACGTTTTTTTGCTACCATGTTAATTAGTCATTTTTTTATTTTATCCATTTATAATTAGGAGCGTACTATATTATATGTTAATTACCCGATTTATCCATCAATAACTCGGACTGACTACCCTTCCCGATCGTACTCCTTGTTTTGTTGATTTGTAGATTGGCTTTCGAGAGCTAAAATCAGAAAGGAACAGAGGGTTGAGGTTTCCCAGGTGTGAATTTTGAAAAACATGAACGTCAACCCCACACCGTCAAATGTGCCACTGCCGAGAAACAGTCAAGGATTTATGTGCCTCGATAGACTCGAAAAGTTGAAAGTCTTTTACCAAAAAGACAAAAACAAAAAAAAAAAAAACAAAAACGAGCAATGATTACAGTTTAGAAATAATGGAAGCTAGCCAATCACATAACATGAAATTCAATCATGTATAATTTATCTAGAAATGATTGAATCTAATTTTTAAATTTTTTTATTTTTAGATAAATTTGTTTTTATAATTCTTTATGTATTTCTAGCCAAATATTAATTTAAGATAAATATTGAAATTATTGTATATATCAAATTCAAATAAATTGATATTCTTATTTAATGTTCTATTATTTATTAATAAAATTATTTTAAAAAATGGGATGAGGGGGATTTTATTTTATGGTAAAAAATTCATTCATTTCAATTATTTCACAAGAAGACAAAAAAAAAATCCGTTAAATTTTGTTAAAGTTTATTTAGTTCAATTATTTCATAAGAAGACAACAAAAAAAAATAATAAAATAACAAATCTATTAAATTTCACTTTATGGTAAAAAGTTCATTCATTTCAATTATTTCATAAGAAAACAAAAGGAAATCAATAAATATGTTGAATTTCAAATAGTAGGTTTTACTAATAATAAACAAAGACTTTCTTTACATTTGGAATTGCATAGAAAAAACTATTTATCTCAAATTAATAGGTTTATATAAAATTTTAGGAAAGCGCCAACTATTGCCTTATTATAAGGAAAGCGTCAGAAATTAATAATTTTGAATTTGTTTGGCATGATTTTTTAACTTTAAATCATAATCTAAAAGTTATTTTTATAAATAATTTATGAAAAAAAAAAAAGTTATAACCATTTCAAAACATGATTTATAAAAATAACTCAAATCATTTTTCTAAAGGAAGATATAAATCAGAATTTTCAAATTTAAATTAAAAAACAGAATTTTAACACAATTTTATAATAAACTTTTGATCCAAGTTAAAAGTTCTATGACTTGTTTTTCATTTAAATTAAAAGACAATTTAAATTAATTTACAAAAACCATAATAAATATAATCTAAGTTTATAGAAAATTGTCCAAAACTTGACTTTGTTATTGTAACTTTCATCTTGAGGTTAGCATAATTGAGATCGGTTAATTATCTCTACTGTATAAAGGAATAAATTTGTAATATCAAATGTTCATATAATTAATTAACCAGGAAGGCTAGCAGAAGAAATTGAACTTACTTGGCACCAGGTTTGGCGACATTCTTGAAACTCCTTTGAGCACTGCATCTAGCCTCCCATTCACTGTGGATCTCCGATTCTGCATTACCAAAATCATCGACCGTCCTCGAGACCGTCGACAATCCCGATGACTTAATGTAACTCCCCAACCTCTTCACACTCCAAGCGGTTGCCCTAGTCATCTTAGTCAGCTTCCTCAGCCTCTCCATATCGATTCTCCTCGACTCGTACCTCTTGGATTTTGATATAGGCATGTCTGGCGAGGCCATCTCTCTCTGTTTCGCCGGCAATCTCCTCGAATGCCTTGGCGTCAGCCGATGAGGAGTTTCCCTCTCATTCTCATCTAATGGTGGCCCGGAGAGTGTAACGAGAATGTAGTGGTGGAAGACGCTTTCTTTCATGCGGTCAAAGAAGGTAGCAACATGGAAAGATGAAGCAAGAACCTTGACGAGTAGAATCTTTAGTAACCATATGGTAGTGGCAACGAAGACAGCAATCAGAACGCGGAAAGTCCTCTTCAAGGTCTTGTTGCGTTTGTGGGCATCATGGAACATACTCATCCATGCAAGTAGAACCAATCCTAGCCATGCACAGTGTTGAAAACTCTTGCGCAAACCAAAAACAAAGTAGAGCACCTTTTCTCTGAGCATGAAATTGCGTTCTATGAGAAAACCAAGAAAACCTACAACCCAAACCGACACAAGGCGGCCACAGAAGATAACCAGGACCATAAGGCACCATTTCCATAAAACTAAACCCCATAGGACCTTGTTTCTGAGGGATTCAAGGGTTAGAGAGAGAATTAAGCAGGTCATGCTTATGAGAAACAATATGAACTCAATCAAGACTCTCTTTTTTATCTTTATTATCCTTCTCCTTCGGTAATTGGAATGTTTTTTGGCCTCTCCAGCATCATCAACTTCTTCTCCTCCTCCTTCTTCATATTCCCACCATTCTTCATCATCTTCTTCATCACTGGAGGTAGAGCTTTCGGGGGGGTTTAATAGTTGGTAATATTCTTCGAATTCATGGCTGCTCTTGGAAGGGGGAGGGTAGTTTGTCTCACTGAAACGAGATTTGGGCTTGGAGAAGTTGAGACGGCGGAGGGTATTTGTTCTTGCCAGGGTTTTAGAGAGGGGGGCTTTGGAGTCTGGTTGCTGTGGTGATGGTGACTGTCTGAGTTTGGAGTCTGGTTGATCCACGGAAAGAACCACTTGGTCTGTGTTGGGTTTGTGGTGCTCTTGGTTCTGAACCTCCATGATAGCCAGCTCCACCTGATTAACCACACACAGAGATTTGATTTAAGGATTTAAGAGAGAAGTGAGAGATAATCTGTGCAAGGACAAAGCTTGGTTAAAGTCACAAAAGAAGAGACAAGAGAGAGTGATATTCGGAAGCAAACTTGTAGGGAGCCAGAGATATTATCGAGTGCAATAATTGTGATAATGAAAACACTCGGAAAAGCTGGAAGCACTTGGTCTTAGCTATCATATATTTGTAGAGACAATGCCATTATGCAATGCAATCTTCACGCTGTCCACCAATTTTATTCGGAAAGCAATTTCATTTAGATTTTTCATCCAAGGCTCCATTATTTGTTTATGTGATACAATGTTGTCCAATTTAATTTTTATTTCAGCCACAAATTTAAAATTAACAAGTATTTAATAATTAATCAACATATACCATAGTTTTATATAAATTCTATTAAAAAATATATCTTAAAATTTTAGTTGAAAAACTATAATTTAAAGTTTTTTTAAATTCATCTTTTTAAACTGTATCACAATAACCACTACAGTATTAAATACATAACAAATAAGAACCATCGTTGATCAACTTTTAATGAATTTGAAAATTTAAATGTCAACCGTTTGATTATTGGTTGAGTAAATGATTGTTCCTAGTGGTATAACCAGGCTATTTTAACCTGAAAACCTAGCACTTAGGAGGTTGCAAGGTTTTTTTTTTTTTATTATTATTATTATTAGTATAAAGGAGATTGCAAGTTGAACTGGTCACGACTTTGAGTGGTAAACCCACTTAACCTGGAGCTAGGTTTCAAGTGATTATGATTTGGGACAGTCAATTGTATGCAAAACAATAACAATAATAATAATAATAATAATAAAACCGTTAAATGAAGCCCTAACCTTTATTTATTTATTTTTTTTTTTCTTCCTTTCTTCCCCCTTCGTCACTCCGATTGCATATGAAAAACAGATGTATTAGCATAAGCTATATTCTATTAGAATTAGTAGGGTATGCTTATTTTTATATTTTAAAAGTGTTTTTAAAAAATTTTAATTTTTTTTAAATTTTTAGTATTTTAATATTATTTTAATATATTGATATTAAAAATAATTTTTTTAAAATAAAAAAAAATAATATTTTAATATATTTCTTAATAATAATTTAAAAAAACAATTACAACCATACTTTTAAATACGCTATCTCCGGTCCATCCTTGAAAACTTGCAATGGATCCCCTGGAAAAGAAATGTTTGGGTGGCATAGCTTCCATGTGAAACGTTTCACCAGGTAATGTGTAGTGATCATAACTTCAAGTCTTGCAGATTCATATCCCGAACACATTCAAACTCCCCCTCCAAATGCCATGAAACTATACGTACGGCAGGACTGATGACTGTTTTTCGAAGTATTTCTGATCATACTCTGATGGATTTGGGAAGATGCACTCATCCATGTTTTTCATGCAGGCTGCCCAGATTACTCGAGTCAAAAGGTTGAAACTTAGCGGAGTATTTTTAACGATATCTTGTAGTATTGGTGATTAAGTTAAAACGAGAAGGGAACATGCAGAAACTTGAATCATACCTGCCATCCTTCCGGGAATCATCCCGGAGGAACAAAACACAGGAGGAGCCATCCTTAGAGACTCCATTGCTACGGATCTTCATGTGTCTTTCATTCTTGCGAGATCATCCCATGCTAATAGGTCCTTTGACACCTTACTCTTGGCAATGTCCTCTTGTTCTGCAGTCTCAAATTTTAGAGATTTTCTTGAATTTAGTCGCATACCCTGAACAATGCTGCCATAAACAGACGGATCATTGACTAAAAGCTTGATCAAGAAACTGAGGATGGAAGTTGTGTCATGTCCTGCTATCATTATATTGATAGCACTATCTACAATTTCATCATCAGATATACAACAGAATTGTCTTCGTTTAGGAAACCAAGCAAGATGGTGATGAGATCTGGCTAAGGAATGGTGATTTGATGCTCCAAAGTAGCCCTCTTTTCATGTTTAAGATACAAGATTATCGTTCTGGTCTTTCCTCTTGCTTGGAGGCTGTGATTGAAGCATGTGAAGGGGAAATTGATCGGTACAGAAAGAACACTTTTTACCGGTTGTTGGTACAGCTCTCCGAGTATGTCTCTGTTTGCACTTTGCGCTGTTCCAAATATCAGTGAGCTCATAATTTTGAAGTTTATTGTCTTCACTAATGGCACTGCCGCCTGTGCTGCAAAGAGAAAATACAGATATATAAGGCAAAGGGAAATGCATGAAAACATAATATTCATAAATTCACCTGCGATTTATATTCACAGTCTAGGTTATAGATATGATCACAATGTGATAAATAGGTTGGTCGATTTTGTCTTTCTTTTTTTATTTTTTTTCTTTTCTTTCTAGTTGGATCTTTATTGAGCTTGGATGTTATGAAATTTTAAACTACATTGAAAAGTTAATAGAGAATTGAAAGAAGAGGACTTGAGCTTTAAAACTTGATTAAAGAGTTAATATAGAATTAAGGATTAAATTGAACAAAGAAGAACTCTTTTTTTAACATGTCAAAACTAACTTTACATCTCTAATTTGATAAAAACAAATTACTTACACTAAAAATATAAAATTCTTGAAAATGTAATACTTCTCAAAACCTGTCAATTCAAATTAAGTCAATCAAACTGTCAAAGTATAATCAAAATAAATCATGTAAGGTTTGATTTAATGTAACCAGATCAACTTAACATGTCTAAAGGTATCCCAAACAATCGATGAAAATATATTTTGACTAAAAAAAATTTCAAGATAACATATTTTTTTTATATATAAAAAAAATAATAATATTGAGATGACAACATGTTAGATCAATTCAAGTCATCCCGAGTTAACTCACCAAATTCACGATTTGGATCATGAGACCGATATAACCTTATAAAAACAAATAAAACAAATTATAAATCTCAATTCTTAATCAACCTAATGTAGAAGGATGGAATTAAGAAAAAAAAATCAATTATAAAAATGGACAGAAAAAAATAACTTAAGTTAATCCACCTAACTCGTAACTCAGGTCATGAGAAAAAATAACCTTATAGAAAGTAAGTCAAAATAGATTTTAAAGATTAATTCCCAATCAACCAATTATTGAAGAATAAAATTAAAAAAAATCAATTAAAAAAAATCAAGTCAAGTTGTTTTAAATCAATAATCCACAACCTGGATCATAAGACTTAAACAACCCTATGAAAAGCAAATTGAAACAAACTATAAAGGTTAATCCCTAATAAACCCAATATTAAAGGATAAAATTAATTTAAAAAAAAAAACAAAACAAAGCACTGTTTTACATTCTCATCATTTTCTCTTTCTATCTCACATTGAAAACTTAACTTATTAAATTGGTTCCAAAAAAATGTAATAAAAAGAGGCTGAAACACTAAAATTTAAAAAAAAAATTCCAAAATGAACCCATTATTCATTAAATTGACCTAAAAAGCAATGCTAGGTACCTAAAAAGCCAAGCACGTCTAAACCTGTAAACTCAGCCCTACGCGCTTGAGCTATTTTTTTTTTTAATTGGAGCGGATGATGTATCATCTGTATTTTTTAGACACAACACACACACACACACAATCTGACAGGTCATCAACTATGGTGGACAACCTATCTTCATCTACAATATTTTTTGGTTATTAAAGGTCACTAGAAAATTGGATTTCGAGTTTTAGATATCAAAATCCTATTTTGAACCTATTTTCACTTGAAATACTAAGAAAGCACTCTTAGAATGCCAATAAACCAATTCCTTAAAAAAAATCATAAATAAATAAAAAAAAATATAAAATTAAGTTGGAAATAAATATATTTCTTAACCTTGATCAATTATTTTCGACAAGATTATATGTAAAAAAAACACTTCAATAGAACTTCATTATCGAATGGAACTCATTGACACCAAAAAATATTTTTTATTGTTGAAATATAGACAACCAATAACTCTCTCTCTCTCTCTCTCTCTCTCTCTCTCTCTCTCCCCTATATTATTTTTCGATGACTTTCTCGTTTATTTTTCAAACTAAGTACTTAAATGTGAACAAAATAAAGTTTGAGACTAAAACTCATACATTTTAAACTAAATGTCCATAATGAAAATTGAGAAAAATATAAGGTACTTTTCTGTCAAAAGAAGCTGAATGATTAGTTTTAGGTTAAAACAAGGTTCCATTTTCCCCTCACTTTGAATTTTGTTCTCCTTATTTTTTAGTTTTTGTAAATAAAAATAAATAATATTTTATTTTGTAAAATCAAGTATCAACCTAATGCCAAGATTTGTTTTTTGACAACGTGATAACATGATAAAAAATAAATTAAAATAAATTATCAAGCTTAATATTTAATCAACACAACTTACAATAATAACAAACAAATGATGATAATAGTAATAATAACAAACAAGTGATGATAAAAGTATCAAAGAACAAAAAAAATAAATCAATGTAGTAATCATAATGATGCGATACATGTATAGTCCACTAGTTTTCATCTCAGATTTAATTTTTTATTTTATTTTACAGAGTGTTTGGAATCTTATGAATTGAATTCAATTCACAAGATTAAATCAATCTTTGTATTTGGAATATTTGTTAAAGTATGAATTTGAATTTGAAATCAAATTCAAGAGTTCAGAACCTCTAAATTGCTATGATAACTCCTTTTGAAATTGACAATAAAAACAATATTTAAAAAATATCCTTAACAGCACAACAAGACAAACCCTATTATTGTTTTCCACAGGGAGAAAGGTAGCCTCTGATTTGATTTTAACGGATTATTTTTATTCTTTGTCCTTGTTTACAAGATTTTCCTTCTTGTTATGGTCATTTAATTAATTCTTCGAAAGAGTTGAAAAAGTTAACGACGGTCTTCTGGACGAGATGATCATTCATGATTTAACATGGTATTTTTATGAATTATTCGAACTAAGAAATGTTTTATATAACAAAAAATATAATTTTTAAATTAAAGATAAAATAATCATTATTGCTAATTTAATTTATTTCCACATGTATTTAAAAATAATATAATTAAATTTAATTACGTGATTTAACATTTTATTTGAAATATAAAATTTATAATGAGATATCAATCAAATTTAAATCTGCTTATAAATTATTATATGTTATTTAATTTTAAATAAAAGAGGGTGTTTGAGAGTATAAGAGATATTGTTTTTCTTTTCATTTTAAAACAAATTAAAATAATATTTTTTTAATTTTTAAAAATTATTTTTAACATCAATATATCAAATTAATTTAAAAATATCAAAAATATATTAAATTAAAAATATAAATAAAATTTAATTTTTTTAAATAGTTTTTAACTGTGCTGCCGGCTTTTTTATTATGTTAGGTGCCTTGCAAGTAATCATCATTGAATTATGCCAAGTGCTTTGCATATATGTGTTACTGTAGTTGTTCTGGACGTGACCGATTAACCACTAAGAAATGTAGTGCAGTCAGTGGGGGCAATCATGCCGGAAAAGATATATTATTTTTCTTTTAAGTTCCCGCACTGCATGATTGTAATTTGTTTAGATGTATTGCTCTCGACGACTTTTATTTGCTTTCCCATTTCCAAAGGCAATTATTGTTTTTTAAATAGAAGTTGGATAATATTTAAATTTTTTTATTAAAAATTATTTTTTTATATTTTTACATATTTTAATGTATTAATATTTAAAAAATAAAAAAAAATATATTTAATATATTTTTAAATAAAAAAATATTTTACAAAACAATCACCCTATTATATTTCAAACATCCAAAATACAACTAGCACTCGTCCTCATGCTTTCATAAGCAAAAGTCATGGTCATGTCATATCAGGCTTCACTTTATTATTTATTTAATTCAACTTATGTTTTCATTACAAGTTCATTCATCGAGAGAACATATTTTATTATTAACGACAAATCTACCTACTAACTATTTTTTTCTAATTTGTTTAGATGTATAACTACAATTATTTTTTTTTAATTTTTAATTTAGAAATATATTAATATATATATATATATATATATATATTAAAAATTAATTTTGAAATCAATGTATCAAAAATGATAAAAAATACTAAAAAAAAATTAATTTAAAAAAAATTAAATTTTTTTAAAAGGGTTTTTAAAACAACAAAAACAAATAAGATTTAATTTCTTTTTTAAATTTTTACTATTTAGCACAATTTGATCCCTTTACTCATTTGATTCTTGTTGATCACACAAAAAAAAGAGGGTAATTTTTTTTATTAATATAGGTATCCGAGTTTACTTGTGTATACATCGATTAATCTCACGGGCTTTGAAGTTAACAATCATGTAAGCTTTCAGTGTTTAATATATAAGCAATTACAAGGCTTAAATCTGAGACCATAAAGAAAACAAATATTTTAGTCTCAAATTTTTATTGTTAGATTATTTTCTAGATAAAAAAAAAAAGAAAAAAAAAGGGGTAATTAAATGGATACGAAGTAGGAAAGGAAGGGATAGCGATCCAAAAAAATAATAGTTAGTGTACCCCTATCTTAAATATCACAAGACATTAGTTACCTGACATGGCCCCACAAGGTTAAGGCATGGTCCACAAGCCAGCATGCAACTCAAAGCATCTGGAACAAAATAAATAAACAAATTACGAATAAAATAAACTTCAAGAAAAAAAAAAAAAAAAAAAAAAAAACAAGCAAGTGGACCTACGCTTTATTGTGGATACGTACTAGAACTATATCAACTAATAAATTATAAGAAAACAGTTGTTACAGCTAATTAAATACTAAAATAAAAAATTAAATCTTCTTTATAAAAAGCAAAACATGCACATGCCGATGTTTTTTTGTTGGATATTCTTTCATTGAAGAAAAAAAAATGTATTTTTCTTCCAAAATTTATTTTTATTATTTATTATTTTATTATTTTGAAAAAACATTGAGAGTTTTTTTAAATCATGATTATTTTTTAAAAAAACTAAAAAATAATTAAAATAAATATCTATCAAAGCTCAAAAGATTTAAATTTAGTAAGGAAAAAAAACCATTTCTTTGGATGAAACTTCATTTCTTTAACCAAGACTTCACTTTTGATATTCATAATTATTATTTTTAATTTTAGAGATAACGGTTTTTATTTATCAAGAGCACCATTATCCTTAAAAAAAAAAAACTTATCATGACTTGTAAAAAATTTATAAAGTAAAAAATATAATGTTTTAATTATTTTAATGTGATTGTATAAGAAAATAAAAAATAATTAACTAGAGAAAATAATATAAAACTTGACACAATAAAAATAATAAAAAATATATATTATATTCTCATAAATATTTATAATTACAACAATCCTTTGAGATTTTTTTTTTTTAATTTTGTTGATGACTTACTCTTTTCACTCTCAACCACTAAAGATAAACGCAAAAAAAATAAAATTTAAAACTAGAACATAATACACTAAATTAATAGGGATTAAATAATGAAAATTTTAAATTTAAAGGACTAAATTATAATTTTGCATATTTTTATTTTATAGAAAAGGGCTCTGTTTCTTTCTTTATGTCAAATTTGAGCATTCATCTCTCAATTTTGTTTTAACAATAAGCTAAAAATATTGATTATAAAATTGATTATTAATTTAATATCAAAATATTTTACATTATATAAGGTAAGCGAAAGAAAACAAATCGGAAAAGAGTTCAATGCATAAAACAATGGAAAGCTACAAGTGTAACCTTTTGTCAAATTTCGTTGTCTTTTTAGAAAGATCATAATTTAGTTTAATCATTTTATAACTTTTGTCATATTTTTTTAAATATCAAGATTGTCTTTAGTTCTTTGTTTGCAGTAGAGAGCATTTCTTTAATGCACTTTTAGAGACATAACAATTAAACTATTATTTTGATTCGCATTATGGTTGGAAAGTACTTTTAAAAAGATTAAAAAAAATTTAATTTTTTTAATTTTAAATTAATATGTTTTTAATATTTTTAGATCATTTTAATATGCTGATATCAAAAATAATTTTTTTAAAAAATAAAAAAATTATTTTAATGTATTTTAGATTAAAAAATATTTTTAAAAAACAATCGTTACTACACTTCTAAAAACCGTCATTCTAACAAAAAAGTTAAGGAGCCATACAAATATAAAAATAAAGGAATACAATATTGGAATTTTAAACTAAAAGGATGAACTAATTGTTTCATGAATAAATAATAGTGTACTCTTTTAGAAAATCCTTGACATAATTTCAAGAAAATGGCCAAGGTACTTCCTTTTCTTTTTTGCTCTTAACGAAACTGAATTTAATCTTAAATCTCACCATGCTTCCCCATGAATGTCAAGCTATTGATAAAAGAGAAAGCCAAGAATATCAGCACTTGAATGTTATGGGAATTGTGATGGGTTTATCCATTGCAGAAGTAGCCTAGAATATGTTTTGGCAACACCCAAGAACGTAACTATATTAAAGACTTGGCTGGGCTATAGACCAGGTTAATATTTTATTAATAGTTTTTTATACAAACATTAAATTAGTCCAAGTTACAATTAACTAAATTAACTCAAAAAAAACATGTTATGTCTATAAAATTAGCCACTTTAAAAAAAAAAAAATCTCTATCCTTTTGAGTTAAGAGAGCCAAAGTGAAAATTGTATCCCTCCTTATACTAGATTAATTCTTGTTTCCCTAAATATTCAACTCATAAAATTTGACAAAAGCAACACATCTTTCCTTTCTTTCATTTATTGTATGGTACTATTCATCACATAAATTCAACTTAATCTTATTTCAACTACTAAAACATTCTTTCAAACTTTAAAAGATGTTGGATTTGATACTCTCCTTGCATATGTGCAATTTGTTTACATACAATAAGAAATTGTCATACCTCATATAAATGTTTTATATAAAAGGGTATAGGTTGTTCATGTCAGCAACAAGGATTAATGACAGTTTACTAAAAACTATCATTATAATATATTTAACTCGGTAATAGATTTTTAATTAAAGGAGTTTAATTCTAGATTTAATGATCGGATAATGAAACTTCTTATACTTAACTTTACTTTAGAATTTAAAGACAACTTTTAAATCATTTAAAATTGATGCTATTTGCAAGCTTGTTGATAATTTTTATTTTGAAGATTTCAATGAATAAAAGATGTATTATTTGAGATCTTAGCTAGAGTATTATCAGATTGATATAATTCATCATGAGAGCTTTTAAAAACATGTCTACTATTTTCAAAATTATGTATGGGATTAATCGAAACAAATAAGTTGCAATACAGTAATTTGATTGACAGGTCGATTCGTCTTATTTTGACTTTACAAGTGGTAATTTTCATATATTAAACATGTTAAAAATGTGTTTCACAGTAAAATAAAAGAGGAGTTCTTAATATATTTTATGATGATTTATATTGAACGAGAGCTTGCTGAAAATATCGAATCAGATTCAATTATAGATAAATTATATTTCATAAAATATAATAGGATGTAATTTTAATAATGAGTTTATTTTTACTTTCACTTTAATTTTATGTACTTTCAAATTATTTTTTAATATTTTGAATACTATATTTAGATTAAGATTTTATTGTGAAGTCCAGGACAAAAAAATTCCTGGCTCCGCCCTTGACAACACCAATTAAAGGATTGAAGAAGAGGAAGATAGTGTATTGTCACATGAAGACAAGTATCCACATGGATTTTCTATAGAGAAAACAATCAATATCTACTTTTCTTTCTTTTGGGTGCTTTTGAATGGAAAAATGGAGTAAATGTTTGAACATTTTGTTTGTTATGGAGAGAAAGAAATGATAGGCAGCAAAAGTTACAGAACAGACCCATCTACATGTCAAAGGATCCCTTAATACCCTCGAGGGACTCTCCCATTGATTTCCTGAAAAAAAAACGAAGAAAATTAAATAATCGCTAACTTCTAAATAACAAGTAGGACATCAATTTGATTTTGAGGCTAATATGGAATTTCAAAATATAGGAAATGAAACAGAAAAATATGTCTCAAGTTCACCATGAGAGCAAATACAATCTTGAATCAAGAACCAATTAATAACTTGAGGATATGACCTGCAGTCCGTGAGTAGGCAACTAGTTCATAACAAAGTCAAGAAAAGAATCCC